>NC_141350.1:57818295-58100795 GCF_057382095.1 Aulonocara sp. 'chitande type north' Nkhata Bay
CAACTTCATATAAATCGCTGTAACTTTTGATAGAAGACTCAGACAAACATGTTTATGGCTTTATCTTATAGAACTCAAGGTCCCCGTGCTGGGCAAACAGAACAGGTTTTTCAGCCGTTTGAGCTAAGATTTTAAAATTATTCACATAATGAAAACCTATACTTTGTTTCAGGCAAGTTTCCCATTCAAATGCATGTAACAGTGAGAAACGCATTGTCTTGGCGAAATAAAGCGTTTTTGAACAACTTCATATAAATCGCTGTAACTTTTGATAGAAGACTCAGACAAACATGTTTATGGCTTTATCTTATAGAACTCAATATCCCTGTGCTTGGCAAACAGAACAGGTTTTGCAGCCGTTTGAGCTAAGATTTTAAAATTATTCACATAATGAAAACCTATACTTTGTTTCAGGCAAGTTTCCCATTCAAATGCATGTAACAGTGAGAAACGCATTGTCTTGGCGAAATAAAGCGTTTTTGAACAACTTCATATAAATCGCTGTAACTTTTGATAGAAGACTCAGACAAACATGTTTATGGCTTTATCTTATAGAACTCAATATCCCTGTGCTTGGCAAACAGAACAGGTTTTGCAGCCGTTTGAGCTAAGATTTTAAAATTATTCACATAATGAAAACCTATACTTTGTTTCAGGCGAGTTTCCCATTCAAATGCATGTAACAGTGAGAAACGCATTGTCTTGGCGAAATAAAGCGTTTTTGAACAACTTCATATAAATCGCTGTAACTTTTGATAGAAGACTCAGACAAACATGTTTATGGCTTTATCTTATAGAACTCAATATCCCCGTGCTGGGCAAACAGGTTTTGCAGCCGTTTGAGCTAAGATTTTAAAATTATTCACATAATGAAAACCTATACTTTGTTTCAGGCGAGTTTCCCATTCAAATGCATGTAACAGTGAGAAACGCATTGTCTTGGCGAAATAAAGCGTTTTTGAACAACTTCATATAAATCGCTGTAACTTTTGATAGAAGACTCAGACAAACATGTTTATGGCTTTATCTTATAGAACTCAATATCCCCGTGCTGGGCAAACAGGTTTTGCAGCCGTTTGAGCTAAGATTTTAAAATTATTCACATAATGAAAACCTATACTTTGTTTCAGGCGAGTTTCCCATTCAAATGCATGTAACAGTGAGAAACGCATTGTCTTGGCGAAATAAAGCGTTTTTGAACAACTTCATATAAATCGCTGTAACTTTTGATAGAAGACTCAGACAAACATGTTTATGGCTTTCTCTTATAGAACTCAATATCCCCGTGCTGGGCAAACAGAACAGGTTTTTCAGCCGTTTGAGCTAAGATTTTAAAATTATTCACATAATGAAAACCTATACTTTGTTTCAGGCAAGTTTCCCATTCAAATGCATGTAACAGTGAGAAACGCATTGTCTTGGCGAAATAAAGCGTTTTTGAACAACTTCATATAAATCGCTGTAACTTTTGATAGAAGACTCAGACAAACATGTTTATGGCTTTATCTTATAGAACTCAATATCCCCGTGCTGGGCAAACAGGTTTTGCAGCCGTTTGAGCTAAGATTTTAAAATTATTCACATAATGAAAACCTATACTTTGTTTCAGGCGAGTTTCCCATTCAAATGCATGTAACAGTGAGAAACGCATTGTCTTGGCGAAATAAAGCGTTTTTGAACAACTTCATATAAATCGCTGTAACTTTTGATAGAAGACTCAGACAAACATGTTTATGGCTTTATCTTATAGAACTCAATATCCCCGTGCTGGGCAAACAGGTTTTGCAGCCGTTTGAGCTAAGATTTTAAAATTATTCACATAATGAAAACCTATACTTTGTTTCAGGCGAGTTTCCCATTCAAATGCATGTAACAGTGAGAAACGCATTGTCTTGGCGAAATAAAGCGTTTTTGAACAACTTCATATAAATCGCTGTAACTTTTGATAGAAGACTCAGACAAACATGTTTATGGCTTTATCTTATAGAACTCAATGTCCCCGTGCTGGGCAAACAGGTTTTGCAGCCGTTTGAGCTAAGATTTTAAAATTATTCACATAATGAAAACCTATACTTTGTTTCAGGCGAGTTTCCCATTCAAATGCATGTAACAGTGAGAAACGCATTGTCTTGGCGAAATAAAGCGTTTTTGAACAACTTCATATAAATCGCTGTAACTTTTGATAGAAGACTCAGACAAACATGTTTATGGCTTTATCTTATAGAACTCAAGGTCCCCGTGCTGGGCAAACAGAACAGGTTTTTCAGCCGTTTGAGCTAAGATTTTAAAATTATTCACATAATGAAAACCTATACTTTGTTTCAGGCAAGTTTCCCATTCAAATGCATGTAACAGTGAGAAACGCATTGTCTTGGCGAAATAAAGCGTTTTTGAACAACTTCATATAAATCGCTGTAACTTTTGATAGAAGACTCAGACAAACATGTTTATGGCTTTATCTTATAGAACTCAATATCCCTGTGCTTGGCAAACAGAACAGGTTTTGCAGCCGTTTGAGCTAAGATTTTAAAATTATTCACATAATGAAAACCTATACTTTGTTTCAGGCAAGTTTCCCATTCAAATGCATGTAACAGTGAGAAACGCATTGTCTTGGCGAAATAAAGCGTTTTTGAACAACTTCATATAAATCGCTGTAACTTTTGATGGAAGACTCAGACACACATGTTTATGGCTTTATCTTATAGAACTCAATGTCCCCGTGCTGGGCAAACAAAACAGGTTTTGCAGCCGTTTGAGCTAAGATTTTAAAATTATTCACATAATGAAAACCTATACTTTGTTTCAGGCGAGTTTCCCATTCAAATGCATGTAACAGTGAGAAACGCATTGTCTTGGCGAAATAAAGCGTTTTTGAACAACTTCATATAAATCGCTGTAACTTTTGATAGAAGACTCAGACAAACATGTTTATGGCTTTATCTTATAGAACTCAATATCCCCGTGCTGGGCAAACAGGTTTTGCAGCCGTTTGAGCTAAGATTTTAAAATTATTCACATAATGAAAACCTATACTTTGTTTCAGGCGAGTTTCCCATTCAAATGCATGTAACAGTGAGAAACGCATTGTCTTGGCGAAATAAAGCGTTTTTGAACAACTTCATATAAATCGCTGTAACTTTTGATAGAAGACTCAGACAAACATGTTTATGGCTTTATCTTATAGAACTCAATATCCCCGTGCTGGGCAAACAGAACAGGTTTTTCAGCCGTTTGAGCTAAGATTTTAAAATTATTCACATAATGAAAACCTATACTTTGTTTCAGGCAAGTTTCCCATTCAAATGCATGTAACAGTGAGAAACGCATTGTCTTGGCGAAATAAAGCGTTTTTGAACAACTTCATATAAATCGCTGTAACTTTTGATAGAAGACTCAGACAAACATGTTTATGGCTTTATCTTATAGAACTCAATATCCCCGTGCTGGGCAAACAGAACAGGTTTTTCAGCCGTTTGAGCTAAGATTTTAAAATTATTCACATAATGAAAACCTATACTTTGTCTCGGGTGAGTTTCCCATTCAAATGCATGTAACAGTGAGAAACACACTGTCTTGGCGAAAGAAAGCGTTTTTGAACAACTTCATATAAATCGCTGTAACTTTTGATAGAAGACTCAGACAAACATGTTTATGGCTTTATCTTATAGAACTCAATATCCCCGTGCTGGGCAAACAGAACAGGTTTTGCAGCCGTTTGAGCTAAGATTTTAAAATTATTCACATAATGAAAACCTATACTTTGTTTCAGGCGAGTTTCCCATTCAAATGCATGTAACAGTGAGAAACGCATTGTCTTGGCGAAATAAAGCGTTTTTGAACAACTTCATATAAATCGCTGTAACTTTTGATAGAAGACTCAGACAAACATGTTTATGGCTTTATCTTATAGAACTCAATATCCCCGTGCTGGGCAAACAGGTTTTGCAGCCGTTTGAGCTAAGATTTTAAAATTATTCACATAATGAAAACCTATACTTTGTTTCAGGCGAGTTTCCCATTCAAATGCATGTAACAGTGAGAAACGCATTGTCTTGGCGAAATAAAGCGTTTTTGAACAACTTCATATAAATCGCTGTAACTTTTGATAGAAGACTCAGACAAACATGTTTATGGCTTTATCTTATAGAACTCAATATCCCCGTGCTGGGCAAACAGGTTTTGCAGCCGTTTGAGCTAAGATTTTAAAATTATTCACATAATGAAAACCTATACTTTGTTTCAGGCGAGTTTCCCATTCAAATGCATGTAACAGTGAGAAACGCATTGTCTTGGCGAAATAAAGCGTTTTTGAACAACTTCATATAAATCGCTGTAACTTTTGATAGAAGACTCAGACAAACATGTTTATGGCTTTATCTTATAGAACTCAAGGTCCCCGTGCTGGGCAAACAGAACAGGTTTTTCAGCCGTTTGAGCTAAGATTTTAAAATTATTCACATAATGAAAACCTATACTTTGTTTCAGGCAAGTTTCCCATTCAAATGCATGTAACAGTGAGAAACGCATTGTCTTGGCGAAATAAAGCGTTTTTGAACAACTTCATATAAATCGCTGTAACTTTTGATAGAAGACTCAGACAAACATGTTTATGGCTTTATCTTATAGAACTCAATATCCCTGTGCTTGGCAAACAGAACAGGTTTTGCAGCCGTTTGAGCTAAGATTTTAAAATTATTCACATAATGAAAACCTATACTTTGTTTCAGGCGAGTTTCCCATTCAAATGCATGTAACAGTGAGAAACGCATTGTCTTGGCGAAATAAAGCGTTTTTGAACAACTTCATATAAATCGCTGTAACTTTTGATAGAAGACTCAGACAAACATGTTTATGGCTTTATCTTATAGAACTCAATATCCCCGTGCTGGGCAAACAGGTTTTGCAGCCGTTTGAGCTAAGATTTTAAAATTATTCACATAATGAAAACCTATACTTTGTTTCAGGCGAGTTTCCCATTCAAATGCATGTAACAGTGAGAAACGCATTGTCTTGGCGAAATAAAGCGTTTTTGAACAACTTCATATAAATCGCTGTAACTTTTGATAGAAGACTCAGACAAACATGTTTATGGCTTTATCTTATAGAACTCAATATCCCCGTGCTGGGCAAACAGGTTTTGCAGCCGTTTGAGCTAAGATTTTAAAATTATTCACATAATGAAAACCTATACTTTGTTTCAGGCGAGTTTCCCATTCAAATGCATGTAACAGTGAGAAACGCATTGTCTTGGCGAAATAAAGCGTTTTTGAACAACTTCATATAAATCGCTGTAACTTTTGATAGAAGACTCAGACAAACATGTTTATGGCTTTATCTTATAGAACTCAATATCCCCGTGCTGGGCAAACAGGTTTTGCAGCCGTTTGAGCTAAGATTTTAAAATTATTCACATAATGAAAACCTATACTTTGTTTCAGGCGAGTTTCCCATTCAAATGCATGTAACAGTGAGAAACGCATTGTCTTGGCGAAATAAAGCGTTTTTGAACAACTTCATATAAATCGCTGTAACTTTTGATAGAAGACTCAGACAAACATGTTTATGGCTTTATCTTATAGAACTCAATATCCCCGTGCTGGGCAAACAGGTTTTGCAGCCGTTTGAGCTAAGATTTTAAAATTATTCACATAATGAAAACCTATACTTTGTTTCAGGCGAGTTTCCCATTCAAATGCATGTAACAGTGAGAAACGCATTGTCTTGGCGAAATAAAGCGTTTTTGAACAACTTCATATAAATCGCTGTAACTTTTGATAGAAGACTCAGACAAACATGTTTATGGCTTTATCTTATAGAACTCAATATCCCCGTGCTGGGCAAACAGGTTTTGCAGCCGTTTGAGCTAAGATTTTAAAATTATTCACATAATGAAAACCTATACTTTGTTTCAGGCGAGTTTCCCATTCAAATGCATGTAACAGTGAGAAACGCATTGTCTTGGCGAAATAAAGCGTTTTTGAACAACTTCATATAAATCGCTGTAACTTTTGATAGAAGACTCAGACAAACATGTTTATGGCTTTATCTTATAGAACTCAATATCCCCGTGCTGGGCAAATAGGTTTTGCAGCCGTTTGAGCTAAGATTTTAAAATTATTCACATAATGAAAATCTATACTTTGTTTCAGGCGAGTTTCCCATTCAAATGCATGTAACAGTGAGAAACACACTGTCTTGGCGAAATAAAGCGTTTTTGAACAACTTCATATAAATCGCTGTAACTTTTGATAGAAGACTCAGACAAACATGTTTATGGCTTTATCTTATAGAACTCAATATCCCCGTGCTGGGCAAACAGGTTTTGTAGCCGTTTGAGCTAAGATTTTAAAATTATTCACATAATGAAAACCTATACTTTGTTTCAGGCGAGTTTCCCATTCAAATGCATGTAACAGTGAGAAACGCATTGTCTTGGCGAAATAAAGCGTTTTTGAACAACTTCATATAAATCGCTGTAACTTTTGATAGAAGACTCAGACAAACATGTTTATGGCTTTATCTTATAGAACTCAATGTCCCCGTGCTGGGCAAACAGGTTTTGCAGCCGTTTGAGCTAAGATTTTAAAATTATTCACATAATGAAAACCTATACTTTGTTTCAGGCGAGTTTCCCATTCAAATGCATGTAACAGTGAGAAACGCATTGTCTTGGCGAAATAAAGCGTTTTTGAACAACTTCATATAAATCGCTGTAACTTTTGATAGAAGACTCAGACAAACATGTTTATGGCTTTATCTTATAGAACTCAAGGTCCCCGTGCTGGGCAAACAGAACAGGTTTTTCAGCCGTTTGAGCTAAGATTTTAAAATTATTCACATAATGAAAACCTATACTTTGTTTCAGGCAAGTTTCCCATTCAAATGCATGTAACAGTGAGAAACGCATTGTCTTGGCGAAATAAAGCGTTTTTGAACAACTTCATATAAATCGCTGTAACTTTTGATAGAAGACTCAGACAAACATGTTTATGGCTTTATCTTATAGAACTCAATATCCCCGTGCTGGGCAAACAGGTTTTGCAGCCGTTTGAGCTAAGATTTTAAAATTATTCACATAATGAAAACCTATACTTTGTTTCAGGCGAGTTTCCCATTCAAATGCATGTAACAGTGAGAAACGCATTGTCTTGGCGAAATAAAGCGTTTTTGAACAACTTCATATAAATCGCTGTAACTTTTGATAGAAGACTCAGACAAACATGTTTATGGCTTTATCTTATAGAACTCAATATCCCCGTGCTGGGCAAACAGAACAGGTTTTTCAGCCGTTTGAGCTAAGATTTTAAAATTATTCACATAATGAAAACCTATACTTTGTTTCAGGCAAGTTTCCCATTCAAATGCATGT
Source organism: Aulonocara sp. 'chitande type north' Nkhata Bay (assembly GCF_057382095.1). NCBI lineage: Eukaryota > Metazoa > Chordata > Actinopteri > Cichliformes > Cichlidae > Aulonocara > Aulonocara sp. 'chitande type north' Nkhata Bay. The sequence goes on from NC_141350.1 coordinate 57,825,668, forward strand.
AACAGTGAGAAACGCATTGTCTTGGCGAAATAAAGCGTTTTTGAACAACTTCATATAAATCGCTGTAACTTTTGATAGAAGACTCAGACAAACATGTTTATGGCTTTATCTTATAGAACTCAATATCCCCGTGCTGGGCAAACAGAACAGGTTTTTCAGCCGTTTGAGCTAAGATTTTAAAATTATTCACATAATGAAAACCTATACTTTGTCTCGGGTGAGTTTCCCATTCAAATGCATGTAACAGTGAGAAACACACTGTCTTGGCGAAATAAAGCGTTTTTGAACAACTTCATATAAATCGCTGTAACTTTTGATAGAAGACTCAGACAAACATGTTTATGGCTTTATCTTATAGAACTCAATATCCCCGTGCTGGGCAAACAGGTTTTGCAGCCGTTTGAGCTAAGATTTTAAAATTATTCACATAATGAAAACCTATACTTTGTTTCAGGCGAGTTTCCCATTCAAATGCATGTAACAGTGAGAAACGCATTGTCTTGGCGAAATAAAGCGTTTTTGAACAACTTCATATAAATCGCTGTAACTTTTGATAGAAGACTCAGACAAACATGTTTATGGCTTTATCTTATAGAACTCAATGTCCCCGTGCTGGGCAAACAGGTTTTGCAGCCGTTTGAGCTAAGATTTTAAAATTATTCACATAATGAAAACCTATACTTTGTTTCAGGCGAGTTTCCCATTCAAATGCATGTAACAGTGAGAAACGCATTGTCTTGGCGAAATAAAGCGTTTTTGAACAACTTCATATAAATCGCTGTAACTTTTGATAGAAGACTCAGACAAACATGTTTATGGCTTTATCTTATAGAACTCAAGGTCCCCGTGCTGGGCAAACAGAACAGGTTTTTCAGCCGTTTGAGCTAAGATTTTAAAATTATTCACATAATGAAAACCTATACTTTGTTTCAGGCAAGTTTCCCATTCAAATGCATGTAACAGTGAGAAACGCATTGTCTTGGCGAAATAAAGCGTTTTTGAACAACTTCATATAAATCGCTGTAACTTTTGATAGAAGACTCAGACAAACATGTTTATGGCTTTATCTTATAGAACTCAATATCCCCGTGCTGGGCAAACAGGTTTTGCAGCCGTTTGAGCTAAGATTTTAAAATTATTCACATAATGAAAACCTATACTTTGTTTCAGGCGAGTTTCCCATTCAAATGCATGTAACAGTGAGAAACGCATTGTCTTGGCGAAATAAAGCGTTTTTGAACAACTTCATATAAATCGCTGTAACTTTTGATAGAAGACTCAGACAAACATGTTTATGGCTTTATCTTATAGAACTCAATATCCCCGTGCTGGGCAAACAGAACAGGTTTTTCAGCCGTTTGAGCTAAGATTTTAAAATTATTCACATAATGAAAACCTATACTTTGTTTCAGGCAAGTTTCCCATTCAAATGCATGTAACAGTGAGAAACGCATTGTCTTGGCGAAATAAAGCGTTTTTGAACAACTTCATATAAATCGCTGTAACTTTTGATAGAAGACTCAGACAAACATGTTTATGGCTTTATCTTATAGAACTCAATATCCCCGTGCTGGGCAAACAGAACAGGTTTTTCAGCCGTTTGAGCTAAGATTTTAAAATTATTCACATAATGAAAACCTATACTTTGTCTCGGGTGAGTTTCCCATTCAAATGCATGTAACAGTGAGAAACACACTGTCTTGGCGAAAGAAAGCGTTTTTGAACAACTTCATATAAATCGCTGTAACTTTTGATAGAAGACTCAGACAAACATGTTTATGGCTTTATCTTATAGAACTCAATATCCCCGTGCTGGGCAAACAGGTTTTGCAGCCGTTTGAGCTAAGATTTTAAAATTATTCACATAATGAAAACCTATACTTTGTTTCAGGCGAGTTTCCCATTCAAATGCATGTAACAGTGAGAAACGCATTGTCTTGGCGAAATAAAGCGTTTTTGAACAACTTCATATAAATCGCTGTAACTTTTGATAGAAGACTCAGACAAACATGTTTATGGCTTTATCTTATAGAACTCAATATCCCCGTGCTGGGCAAACAGGTTTTGCAGCCGTTTGAGCTAAGATTTTAAAATTATTCACATAATGAAAACCTATACTTTGTTTCAGGCGAGTTTCCCATTCAAATGCATGTAACAGTGAGAAACGCATTGTCTTGGCGAAATAAAGCGTTTTTGAACAACTTCATATAAATCGCTGTAACTTTTGATAGAAGACTCAGACAAACATGTTTATGGCTTTATCTTATAGAACTCAAGGTCCCCGTGCTGGGCAAACAGAACAGGTTTTTCAGCCGTTTGAGCTAAGATTTTAAAATTATTCACATAATGAAAACCTATACTTTGTTTCAGGCAAGTTTCCCATTCAAATGCATGTAACAGTGAGAAACGCATTGTCTTGGCGAAATAAAGCGTTTTTGAACAACTTCATATAAATCGCTGTAACTTTTGATAGAAGACTCAGACAAACATGTTTATGGCTTTATCTTATAGAACTCAATATCCCTGTGCTTGGCAAACAGAACAGGTTTTGCAGCCGTTTGAGCTAAGATTTTAAAATTATTCACATAATGAAAACCTATACTTTGTTTCAGGCAAGTTTCCCATTCAAATGCATGTAACAGTGAGAAACGCATTGTCTTGGCGAAATAAAGCGTTTTTGAACAACTTCATATAAATCGCTGTAACTTTTGATGGAAGACTCAGACAAACATGTTTATGGCTTTATCTTATAGAACTCAATGTCCCCGTGCTGGGCAAACAAAACAGGTTTTGCAGCCGTTTGAGCTAAGATTTTAAAATTATTCACATAATGAAAACCTATACTTTGTTTCAGGCGAGTTTCCCATTCAAATGCATGTAACAGTGAGAAACGCATTGTCTTGGCGAAATAAAGCGTTTTTGAACAACTTCATATAAATCGCTGTAACTTTTGATGGAAGACTCAGACAAACATGTTTATGGCTTTATCTTATAGAACTCAATGTCCCCGTGCTGGGCAAACAAAACAGGTTTTGCAGCCGTTTGAGCTAAGATTTTAAAATTATTCACATAATGAAAACCTATACTTTGTTTCAGGTGAGTTTCCCATTCAAATGCATGTAACAGTGAGAAACACACTGTCTTGGCGAAAGAAAGCGTTTTTGAACAACTTCATATAAATCGCTGTAACTTTTGATAGAAGACTCAGACAAACATGTTTATGGCTTTATCTTATAGAACTCAATATCCCCGTGCTGGGCAAACAGGTTTTGCAGCCGTTTGAGCTAAGATTTTAAAATTATTCACATAATGAAAACCTATACTTTGTTTCAGGCGAGTTTCCCATTCAAATGCATGTAACAGTGAGAAACGCATTGTCTTGGCGAAATAAAGCGTTTTTGAACAACTTCATATAAATCGCTGTAACTTTTGATAGAAGACTCAGACAAACATGTTTATGGCTTTATCTTATAGAACTCAAGGTCCCCGTGCTGGGCAAACAGAACAGGTTTTTCAGCCGTTTGAGCTAAGATTTTAAAATTATTCACATAATGAAAACCTATACTTTGTTTCAGGCAAGTTTCCCATTCAAATGCATGTAACAGTGAGAAACGCATTGTCTTGGCGAAATAAAGCGTTTTTGAACAACTTCATATAAATCGCTGTAACTTTTGATGGAAGACTCAGACACACATGTTTATGGCTTTATCTTATAGAACTCAATGTCCCCGTGCTGGGCAAACAAAACAGGTTTTGCAGCCGTTTGAGCTAAGATTTTAAAATTATTCACATAATGAAAACCTATACTTTGTTTCAGGCGAGTTTCCCATTCAAATGCATGTAACAGTGAGAAACGCATTGTCTTGGCGAAATAAAGCGTTTTTGAACAACTTCATATAAATCGCTGTAACTTTTGATAGAAGACTCAGACAAACATGTTTATGGCTTTATCTTATAGAACTCAATATCCCCGTGCTGGGCAAACAGGTTTTGCAGCCGTTTGAGCTAAGATTTTAAAATTATTCACATAATGAAAACCTATACTTTGTTTCAGGCGAGTTTCCCATTCAAATGCATGTAACAGTGAGAAACGCATTGTCTTGGCGAAATAAAGCGTTTTTGAACAACTTCATATAAATCGCTGTAACTTTTGATAGAAGACTCAGACAAACATGTTTATGGCTTTATCTTATAGAACTCAATATCCCCGTGCTGGGCAAACAGGTTTTGCAGCCGTTTGAGCTAAGATTTTAAAATTATTCACATAATGAAAACCTATACTTTGTTTCAGGCGAGTTTCCCATTCAAATGCATGTAACAGTGAGAAACGCATTGTCTTGGCGAAATAAAGCGTTTTTGAACAACTTCATATAAATCGCTGTAACTTTTGATAGAAGACTCAGACAAACATGTTTATGGCTTTATCTTATAGAACTCAATATCCCCGTGCTGGGCAAACAGAACAGGTTTTTCAGCCGTTTGAGCTAAGATTTTAAAATTATTCACATAATGAAAACCTATACTTTGTTTCAGGCAAGTTTCCCATTCAAATGCATGTAACAGTGAGAAACGCATTGTCTTGGCGAAATAAAGCGTTTTTGAACAACTTCATATAAATCGCTGTAACTTTTGATAGAAGACTCAGACAAACATGTTTATGGCTTTATCTTATAGAACTCAATATCCCCGTGCTGGGCAAACAGAACAGGTTTTTCAGCCGTTTGAGCTAAGATTTTAAAATTATTCACATAATGAAAACCTATACTTTGTCTCGGGTGAGTTTCCCATTCAAATGCATGTAACAGTGAGAAACACACTGTCTTGGCGAAAGAAAGCGTTTTTGAACAACTTCATATAAATCGCTGTAACTTTTGATAGAAGACTCAGACAAACATGTTTATGGCTTTATCTTATAGAACTCAATATCCCCGTGCTGGGCAAACAGGTTTTGCAGCCGTTTGAGCTAAGATTTTAAAATTATTCACATAATGAAAACCTATACTTTGTTTCAGGCGAGTTTCCCATTCAAATGCATGTAACAGTGAGAAACGCATTGTCTTGGCGAAATAAAGCGTTTTTGAACAACTTCATATAAATCGCTGTAACTTTTGATAGAAGACTCAGACAAACATGTTTATGGCTTTATCTTATAGAACTCAATATCCCCGTGCTGGGCAAACAGGTTTTGCAGCCGTTTGAGCTAAGATTTTAAAATTATTCACATAATGAAAACCTATACTTTGTTTCAGGCGAGTTTCCCATTCAAATGCATGTAACAGTGAGAAACGCATTGTCTTGGCGAAATAAAGCGTTTTTGAACAACTTCATATAAATCGCTGTAACTTTTGATAGAAGACTCAGACAAACATGTTTATGGCTTTATCTTATAGAACTCAAGGTCCCCGTGCTGGGCAAACAGAACAGGTTTTTCAGCCGTTTGAGCTAAGATTTTAAAATTATTCACATAATGAAAACCTATACTTTGTTTCAGGCAAGTTTCCCATTCAAATGCATGTAACAGTGAGAAACGCATTGTCTTGGCGAAATAAAGCGTTTTTGAACAACTTCATATAAATCGCTGTAACTTTTGATAGAAGACTCAGACAAACATGTTTATGGCTTTATCTTATAGAACTCAATATCCCTGTGCTTGGCAAACAGAACAGGTTTTGCAGCCGTTTGAGCTAAGATTTTAAAATTATTCACATAATGAAAACCTATACTTTGTTTCAGGCAAGTTTCCCATTCAAATGCATGTAACAGTGAGAAACGCATTGTCTTGGCGAAATAAAGCGTTTTTGAACAACTTCATATAAATCACTGTAACTTTTGATGGAAGACTCAGACAAACATGTTTATGGCTTTATCTTATAGAACTCAATGTCCCCGTGCTGGGCAAACAAAACAGGTTTTGCAGCCGTTTGAGCTAAGATTTTAAAATTATTCACATAATGAAAACCTATACTTTGTTTCAGGCGAGTTTCCCATTCAAATGCATGTAACAGTGAGAAACGCATTGTCTTGGCGAAATAAAGCGTTTTTGAACAACTTCATATAAATCGCTGTAACTTTTGATAGAAGACTCAGACAAACATGTTTATGGCTTTATCTTATAGAACTCAATATCCCCGTGCTGGGCAAACAGGTTTTGCAGCCGTTTGAGCTAAGATTTTAAAATTATTCACATAATGAAAACCTATACTTTGTTTCAGGCGAGTTTCCCATTCAAATGCATGTAACAGTGAGAAACGCATTGTCTTGGCGAAATAAAGCGTTTTTGAACAACTTCATATAAATCGCTGTAACTTTTGATAGAAGACTCAGACAAACATGTTTATGGCTTTATCTTATAGAACTCAATATCCCCGTGCTGGGCAAACAGAACAGGTTTTTCAGCCGTTTGAGCTAAGATTTTAAAATTATTCACATAATGAAAACCTATACTTTGTTTCAGGCAAGTTTCCCATTCAAATGCATGTAACAGTGAGAAACGCATTGTCTTGGCGAAATAAAGCGTTTTTGAACAACTTCATATAAATCGCTGTAACTTTTGATAGAAGACTCAGACAAACATGTTTATGGCTTTATCTTATAGAACTCAATATCCCTGTGCTTGGCAAACAGAACAGGTTTTGCAGCCGTTTGAGCTAAGATTTTAAAATTATTCACATAATGAAAACCTATACTTTGTTTCAGGCAAGTTTCCCATTCAAATGCATGTAACAGTGAGAAACGCATTGTCTTGGCGAAATAAAGCGTTTTTGAACAACTTCATATAAATCACTGTAACTTTTGATGGAAGACTCAGACAAACATGTTTATGGCTTTATCTTATAGAACTCAATGTCCCCGTGCTGGGCAAACAAAACAGGTTTTGCAGCCGTTTGAGCTAAGATTTTAAAATTATTCACATAATGAAAACCTATACTTTGTTTCAGGCGAGTTTCCCATTCAAATGCATGTAACAGTGAGAAACGCATTGTCTTGGCGAAATAAAGCGTTTTTGAACAACTTCATATAAATCGCTGTAACTTTTGATAGAAGACTCAGACAAACATGTTTATGGCTTTATCTTATAGAACTCAATATCCCCGTGCTGGGCAAACAGGTTTTGCAGCCGTTTGAGCTAAGATTTTAAAATTATTCACATAATGAAAACCTATACTTTGTTTCAGGCGAGTTTCCCATTCAAATGCATGTAACAGTGAGAAACGCATTGTCTTGGCGAAATAAAGCGTTTTTGAACAACTTCATATAAATCGCTGTAACTTTTGATAGAAGACTCAGACAAACATGTTTATGGCTTTATCTTATAGAACTCAATATCCCCGTGCTGGGCAAACAGGTTTTGCAGCCGTTTGAGCTAAGATTTTAAAATTATTCACATAATGAAAACCTATACTTTGTTTCAGGCGAGTTTCCCATTCAAATGCATGTAACAGTGAGAAACGCATTGTCTTGGCGAAATAAAGCGTTTTTGAACAACTTCATATAAATCGCTGTAACTTTTGATAGAAGACTCAGACAAACATGTTTATGGCTTTATCTTATAGAACTCAATATCCCCGTGCTGGGCAAACAGGTTTTGCAGCCGTTTGAGCTAAGATTTTAAAATTATTCACATAATGAAAACCTATACTTTGTTTCAGGCGAGTTTCCCATTCAAATGCATGTAACAGTGAGAAACGCATTGTCTTGGCGAAATAAAGCGTTTTTGAACAACTTCATATAAATCGCTGTAACTTTTGATAGAAGACTCAGACAAACATGTTTATGGCTTTATCTTATAGAACTCAATATCCCCGTGCTGGGCAAACAGGTTTTGCAGCCGTTTGAGCTAAGATTTTAAAATTATTCACATAATGAAAACCTATACTTTGTTTCAGGCGAGTTTCCCATTCAAATGCATGTAACAGTGAGAAACGCATTGTCTTGGCGAAATAAAGCGTTTTTGAACAACTTCATATAAATCGCTGTAACTTTTGATAGAAGACTCAGACAAACATGTTTATGGCTTTATCTTATAGAACTCAATATCCCCGTGCTGGGCAAACAGGTTTTGCAGCCGTTTGAGCTAAGATTTTAAAATTATTCACATAATGAAAACCTATACTTTGTTTCAGGCGAGTTTCCCATTCAAATGCATGTAACAGTGAGAAACGCATTGTCTTGGCGAAATAAAGCGTTTTTGAACAACTTCATATAAATCGCTGTAACTTTTGATAGAAGACTCAGACAAACATGTTTATGGCTTTATCTTATAGAACTCAATATCCCCGTGCTGGGCAAACAGGTTTTGCAGCCGTTTGAGCTAAGATTTTAAAATTATTCACATAATGAAAACCTATACTTTGTTTCAGGCGAGTTTCCCATTCAAATGCATGTAACAGTGAGAAACGCATTGTCTTGGCGAAATAAAGCGTTTTTGAACAACTTCATATAAATCGCTGTAACTTTTGATAGAAGACTCAGACAAACATGTTTATGGCTTTATCTTATAGAACTCAATATCCCCGTGCTGGGCAAAAAGAACAGGTTTTTCAGCCGTTTGAGCTAAGATTTTAAAATTATTCACATAATGAAAACCTATACTTTGTTTCAGGCGAGTTTCCCATTCAAATGCATGTAACAGTGAGAAACGCATTGTCTTGGCGAAATAAAGCGTTTTTGAACAACTTCATATAAATCGCTGTAACTGTTGATGGAAGACTCAGACACGCATGTTTATGGCTTTATCTTATAGAACTCAATGTCCCCGTGCTGGGCAAACAAAACAGGTTTTGCAGCCGTTTGAGCTAAGATTTTAAAATTATTCACATAATGAAAACCTATACTTTGTTTCAGGCGAGTTTCCCATTCAAATGCATGTAACAGTGAGAAACGCATTGTCTTGGCGAAATAAAGCGTTTTTGAACAACTTCATATAAATCGCTGTAACTTTTGATGGAAGACTCAGACACACATGTTTATGGCTTTATCTTATAGAACTCAATGTCCCCGTGCTGGGCAAACAGGTTTTGCAGCCATTTGAGCTAAGATTTTAAAATTATTCACATAATGAAAACCTATACTTTGTTTCAGGCGAGTTTCCCATTCAAATGCATGTAACAGTGAGAAACGCATTGTCTTGGCGAAATAAAGCGTTTTTGAACAACTTCATATAAATCGCTGTAACTTTTGATAGAAGACTCAGACAAACATGTTTATGGCTTTATCTTATAGAACTCAATATCCCCGTGCTGGGCAAACAGAACAGGTTTTTCAGCCGTTTGAGCTAAGATTTTAAAATTATTCACATAATGAAAACCTATACTTTGTTTCAGGCAAGTTTCCCATTCAAATGCATGTAACAGTGAGAAACGCATTGTCTTGGCGAAATAAAGCGTTTTTGTACAACTTCATTAAAATCGCTGTAACTTTTGATAGAAGACTCAGACAAACATGTTTATGGCTTTATCTTATAGAACTCAATATCCCCGTGCTGGGCAAACAGGTTTTGCAGCCGTTTGAGCTAAGATTTTAAAATTATTCACATAATGAAAACCTATACTTTGTTTCAGGCGAGTTTCCCATTCAAATGCATGTAACAGTGAGAAACGCATTGTCTTGGCGAAATAAAGCGTTTTTGAACAACTTCATATAAATCGCTGTAACTTTTGATGGAAGACTCAGACACGCATGTTTATGGCTTTATCTTATAGAACTCAATGTCCCCGTGCTGGGCAAACAAAACAGGTTTTGCAGCCGTTTGAGCTAAGATTTTAAAATTATTCACATAATGAAAACCTATACTTTGTTTCAGGCGAGTTTCCCATTCAAATGCATGTAACAGTGAGAAACGCATTGTCTTGGCGAAATAAAGCGTTTTTGAACAACTTCATATAAATCGCTGTAACTGTTGATGGAAGACTCAGACACGCATGTTTATGGCTTTATCTTATAGAACTCAATGTCCCCGTGCTGGGCAAACAAAACAGGTTTTGCAGCCGTTTGAGCTAAGATTTTAAAATTATTCACATAATGAAAACCTATACTTTGTTTCAGGCGAGTTTCCCATTCAAATGCATGTAACAGTGAGAAACGCATTGTCTTGGCGAAATAAAGCGTTTTTGAACAACTTCATATAAATCGCTGTAACTTTTGATAGAAGACTCAGACAAACATGTTTATGGCTTTATCTTATAGAACTCAATATCCCCGTGCTGGGCAAACAGGTTTTGCAGCCGTTTGAGCTAAGATTTTAAAATTATTCACATAATGAAAACCTATACTTTGTTTCAGGCGAGTTTCCCATTCAAATGCATGTAACAGTGAGAAACGCATTGTCTTGGCGAAATAAAGCGTTTTTGAACAACTTCATATAAATCGCTGTAACTGTTGATGGAAGACTCAGACACGCATGTTTATGGCTTTATCTTATAGAACTCAATGTCCCCGTGCTGGGCAAACAAAACAGGTTTTGCAGCCGTTTGAGCTAAGATTTTAAAATTATTCACATAATGAAAACCTATACTTTGTTTCAGGCGAGTTTCCCATTCAAATGCATGTAACAGTGAGAAACGCATTGTCTTGGCGAAATAAAGCGTTTTTGAACAACTTCATATAAATCGCTGTAACTTTTGATGGAAGACTCAGACACACATGTTTATGGCTTTATCTTATAGAACTCAATGTCCCCGTGCTGGGCAAACAGGTTTTGCAGCCATTTGAGCTAAGATTTTAAAATTATTCACATAATGAAAACCTATACTTTGTTTCAGGCGAGTTTCCCATTCAAATGCATGTAACAGTGAGAAACGCATTGTCTTGGCGAAATAAAGCGTTTTTGAACAACTTCATATAAATCGCTGTAACTTTTGATAGAAGACTCAGACAAACATGTTTATGGCTTTATCTTATAGAACTCAATATCCCCGTGCTGGGCAAACAGAACAGGTTTTTCAGCCGTTTGAGCTAAGATTTTAAAATTATTCACATAATGAAAACCTATACTTTGTTTCAGGCAAGTTTCCCATTCAAATGCATGTAACAGTGAGAAACGCATTGTCTTGGCGAAATAAAGCGTTTTTGTACAACTTCATTAAAATCGCTGTAACTTTTGATAGAAGACTCAGACAAACATGTTTATGGCTTTATCTTATAGAACTCAATATCCCCGTGCTGGGCAAACAGGTTTTGCAGCCGTTTGAGCTAAGATTTTAAAATTATTCACATAATGAAAACCTATACTTTGTTTCAGGCGAGTTTCCCATTCAAATGCATGTAACAGTGAGAAACGCATTGTCTTGGCGAAATAAAGCGTTTTTGAACAACTTCATATAAATCGCTGTAACTTTTGATGGAAGACTCAGACACGCATGTTTATGGCTTTATCTTATAGAACTCAATGTCCCCGTGCTGGGCAAACAAAACAGGTTTTGCAGCCGTTTGAGCTAAGATTTTAAAATTATTCACATAATGAAAACCTATACTTTGTTTCAGGCGAGTTTTCCATTCAAATGCATGTAACAGTGAGAAACGCATTGTCTTGGCGAAATAAAGCGTTTTTGAACAACTTCATATAAATCGCTGTAACTGTTGATGGAAGACTCAGACACGCATGTTTATGGCTTTATCTTATAGAACTCAATGTCCCCGTGCTGGGCAAACAAAACAGGTTTTGCAGCCGTTTGAGCTAAGATTTTAAAATTATTCACATAATGAAAACCTATACTTTGTTTCAGGCGAGTTTCCCATTCAAATGCATGTAACAGTGAGAAACGCATTGTCTTGGCGAAATAAAGCGTTTTTGAACAACTTCATATAAATCGCTGTAACTTTTGATGGAAGACTCAGACACACATGTTTATGGCTTTATCTTATAGAACTCAATGTCCCCGTGCTGGGCAAACAGGTTTTGCAGCCGTTTGAGCTAAGATTTTAAAATTATTCACATAATGAAAACCTATAATTTGTTTCAGGCGAGTTTCCCATTCAAATGCATGTAACAGTGAGAAACACACTGTCTTGGCGAAATAAAGCGTTTTTCAACCACTTCATATAAATCGCTGTAACTTTTGATAGAAGACTCAGACAAACATGTTTATGGCTTTATCTTATAGAACCCTTATAGAAGGGTATGCAATGATCAGATGTTTGATCAACTTAATTTAAAGACTTTTTTGGACTTGTAAATCAATTTGTTTTTAATTATTATCAGAAGCAACTCATAATAATTTCTTGGATTATTTCAAAACAGCATTAGTCTGTCTATCTGATCGATCTATCTGACATCGATCGGATCTGATCGATCGGTAGAGAGAGGTGTGTGTGTGAGAGAGTTTATCATTTACTGTATTCATTCACAGCTGTAAGGCAGGATGAATACTACCTAGCAGGAAAGATGATAGCCGTGTCAGTTGTGCATGGTGGTCCAGGGCCCCATTTCCTGTCAGAAGAGCTGGTACATTATCTTGCAGGCCAGACTTCAGTAAAAGCAACAGTTGCCTCAGTCACAGATGACGACATAGGGAAAGCTTTACAAGAGGTGAGGACAGCGCAGGATTTGAATGCAGATAGAACTACAGCTTCTTCATCTGTATGACATTAAAAAATTCTTTCTTTGTGTAGGGAAAAAACAGGAATGAAAATCAGACACGTAAGCTTACATTGTGTATGTCCATTTTTATGGGTTTTTCAGATCGACAGTGCTGGTTCAGTGGATGTCCTGCGTGACTGTGTCATAAAACACAGTACTATGCTACAGGTGGCTGGTTGTCTAAGGCATGTTTCCACAGTTGAGGAAAAGAAAGACATTGTGTCTGACTATCTCCGGTGGTATATAATTGCTCGAAACTCATCTGTAATTGACAGGTGAGACAGGTGAATTATTGTTATGACAGTGTTGTTCATAATTTCCGACTGAAATATTTTACATTCTCCAAGGTTTCCAAAGTTCACAGTTTGTCCATAGTTTGTGCATGTACTATGAACTGGTAAATGACACAAAGTTCTCCTCATTCTTTAGATTTAAAGAGGGTCTTTCAGCACTTAATTTCCTGAGTGCGCTCCAGCAACACCCTACTTTGCTTTCCCCGGTCCTGTGTCACATGGAAAAGAAACTCACAGCCCTTGAACTTGAGAGACTTTTCAAACCTGACTTCAGCCCATCTGGAAGTAACAGGAGACGTCTGGAAAGTCAAACTGTGGGCTACTGGTCAGACTATCTGCTGGACTGTGAAGGTTTATACCAGTATTTCTTTTAGTACTCATTACAAGACAATGTGTTGAATTCACATATACATATATAATTTTTTAATTTTTTTTTTAATTTTTTGCAGAATCACAAACTGCTGTGTCGTTGGGCGATGTTCTGATGTTTGCAACTGGGCTAACATCACTGCCACCTTCTGGATTAGATCCACTACCAAGCCTACAGTTCCTGGATGACTCTTTATTCCCGATGGCAAATACATGCTTAAACTTATTGAAACTACCAATGATAACTTCATATTCCTTGTTTAAATCCAACATGGATTTTGGAATTCAAAACTCCCCAGGATTTGGATGTTTCTAGAATGTCTGGCCTTGTAGTTCAAACCTGCTGTTGATTTATTCCTCAAGTTTTTAAGTCAAATTTTTTTTAAAATATGTTATGAATAGGAGAAGGTGGGACATACTGGCGGTACAGCACAAATCCATTATAGTTTACCAGGTTTATTGTAGTTTTATTAGATAACCCAGTTACTTACAGCTGCTTCTTCTTGGCATTACATTGTAAATTCTGTAGGTTTTTTGCTACGGGACTTATCCAGAAATCTGTTATGTATTTGAGCATGTTTTTTTTATTCTAAAATGTAGGTACATCTGTTCAAAGGAGATTTAAAATGCAATCGCTAGACTTGATTTGTTCAAAGTTTTGACAGTGCTACTAAAAGTAAAGGCATTTAAAGGTGTACTGTGTTCTACTCTTAAAAGTTGTAATAAACACACAATACAGTGCAAGATGTGATTTTGATTTGATTTATTATTTATATAAATGTTCAGGACTGTATCTCAACTTCCATCAGCTAAACAAGGACCAGAATTATCAAGACATTCAGTAAGAATATGCTTTTACAAACACAAACTTAAACTTTTGGCGTCTTCAGCCAACTCATGTAGCCTAGTTCAAAAAAGCAGCATATGCTATAGGTTTTGGTGAAAACAACAAAAAGCCAGGTTTTTGTTTTTTTTAGAAATTTGCAATTTCTATTAACTTCATGTAAAGTTCAGTGGCAGACTCCCAGCAGACAGGCTTTTGAAAATGATTTTGCTCCATTACAAAATTCAGATACTCCTGTATGTTTGAGTCCCCACATACAACTACTGACAGCCTAGACTCAGGAAAAGCGTCCAGTTCAGATTGTTGAATCAGGAATCCACAGTCTCTGGAGCCGTATCTGTGATCAATGGAAGACAATTGCATTAATATAGGTTTACACATAAAGTAATTATTTGATCATTATTATCCGTTACCTGTGGGGTAGGTAGTACAGTTCATTTGGCACACCTCCTGGACATGAAGCTGTTCTTGAGGGACGAATCCGATGAGTGTTCCACAGCTTCACACATTCATCAAGATCCTTCTGAACAATGACAGTGAAGCAAAATCTCAAAAGGCACTGATGCTCGTGACTTCCATTGAAGTGTCCAGCATCTCGAAGATCCGCAAACAGCTCCAACCAAAACTGAGCCCTAAAAAAATTGTTTAGAGATAGTTTAGTTTGTTTACATGGCATCGTTTCACAACACGTCATCGCATGGCACTTTACAGTTCATTTTAACTGAATCATATATAGACTCCAGTCAGTTTAAATGTTTTCTATCGAAAGGGATTGCATACAGGCAAAACTCTAAAACATTTCAGTAATGTGCAAAAGTTAATTTATTTTAGGAATTCTAATTAAATGTGAAATTAGCGATACTGAGTCATTACATACAAAGTGAGGTATTTCAAGTATTTCTTACAATGTTAATGATTAAGACGTAGAACTTATGAAAAACCCAAATTCAATGTCTCTAACAATTTGTATGTTCTATTTGTTTGGGTCATTTTTGCATAAATTACTGCCTCCATGCAGCGTGGTATGGATGCTATCAGTCTGTGGATCTGTTGAGGTGTTATGGAAGACCAGGATGCTTC
This sequence comes from Aulonocara sp. 'chitande type north' Nkhata Bay, assembly GCF_057382095.1. Taxonomy (NCBI): domain Eukaryota; kingdom Metazoa; phylum Chordata; class Actinopteri; order Cichliformes; family Cichlidae; genus Aulonocara; species Aulonocara sp. 'chitande type north' Nkhata Bay. Next base: position 57,840,831 of record NC_141350.1, read on the forward strand.
AGTAGCAGCCTTGAGGTCTTAGCCACTACACTATGTTACACCCCTTTCATCCACACTTACATTAGACAAAACTTTCTATTAATGTGCTTTGATAGTCTCTGTGAACATTCAAATTCTTTTAAGGTGTTCTTTATGGAGGGTGTCAATTATGTTTTTTTTCCCACAGCTGTCAGGACAGCAGTCATGTCCATCCTGTGAGTCCTCCTGAATTAGAAAGACCATTTAGAGGCTCAGGAACCCTTTGCAGATGATTTGAATTAATTAGCTCATAGTAGAGTGGCACTTTAAGTCTAAAATATTTAACCTTTTCACAATATTATGGTTTTGAAGTTGGGTTTTTCTTAAGTTCCAAAGCATAATCATCATAATTACTAAATGGGCTAAAAATGTATAGTTTGGCATACAATGAGTATTTAATATCGGTTTTACTTTTTAATGTGAATTACTGAAATAATAATAATAATAATAATAACAACAGTAATAATAATAATGGATTGCATTTATATAGCGCTTTTCGAGGCCCTCAAAGCGCTTTACAATTCCACTGTTCATTCACTCTCACATTCACACACTGGTGGAGGCAGCTACAGTTGTAGCCACAGCTGCCCTGGGGCAGACTGACAATAAATCAACTTTTGCACGACATTCAAATTTGTTACGCCTTTAAATATCAGGCAAAATTAAATGTTATATTTACCTTCCTTTTCGATATATTGACCACCAGGACTCAATTCGCTGGTTATTCGTTGATGAACCAAACATGTGACTGGACTCTCCGCTGAAGTGGTCATCATGATGGTGACGTAGTGCGCACTGAACTGCAGCCATAATGCCATTTTCTGTCCCACAGTCAGTTCTCAGTCTCATCGGTACAACACCAAGGCTCCCAACACATGACAAGCTATAACCACTGGGTTATTATTGGTTGGTCCACATTCTAGCCACAAAACCTTGCGTGAAAATCCATCAATGCACCCTGAAATGGCCAAACCGAATGGTTTGAGCTTGTCATAACCATCAGCATGCCACATGTAGTTGGGTCCCAGCGAATGATAGGTTCTCCTAATGAATCTTCTGCGTGTTCTCATCTGGCATCCATGAGGATTAAGCTCCCGGAGTATTTTCATCACATCATCCCTCTTCACTTTAAGATGATGCTTTTGTTTAAGTACCAGCCACATTGTTCGATACCCAAACAATCGCCCAGGTCCTTGAAGCTCCGCTCTGATTGCGTTAATGATCGTTGTTCTGGAGTGAAAATATTTTCTTCGGTAAAGTCCAGCATTATTAAGTTTGCTTTTAAGACTCCTTAAACTTATCTTTACACCATGCAAACTTAACATCATGTCCACGATAACACTATATGAGTGACCTTCGTTGAAATATTTAATGCAGTACTGTAGGGTGTCTGATCCTTCAGCCTGGTATGTGTCCCGCAAAAGCTCCAGAGACCGTCCACAGGAAGCACAAAAAGGGGTGAAGAGGCTGAAGCTAACAAAACAGGCAAAACATTTTCCGGTTCTCTGTGTAGTGCAGCAAGCACCGTCAGGGTGATAAGGAAGCGCTGTGAGGCGTGAGTTTCTCAACGTTTGTTGACATCCCGAATCACTTTTCTGAGCTACAAATATGGAGTAAGCCTAATCGTTGTGCCACTTCCGGTATTTCAGACAATCCCTTTCCATCAAGGATTTTTAATTTGTTGTGGATTTTTAATTTGTTGCGGTTTTTTAATTTGTTGTGGATTTTTGATTTGTTGCGGTTTTTTAATTTGTTGTGGATTTTTGATTTGTTGCGGGTTTTTTAATTTGTTGTGGATTTTTAATTTGTTGCGGTTTTTTAATTTGTTGCGGTTTTTTAATTTGTTGTGGATTTTTAATTTGTTGCTGTTTTTTAATTTGTTGTGGATTTTTAATTTGTTGTGGATTTTTAATTTGTTGCGGTTTTTTAATTTGTTGCGGTTTTTTAATTTGTTGCGGTTTTTTAATTTGTTGTGGATTTTTAATTTGTTGCGGTTTTTTAATTTGTTGTGGATTTTTAATTTGTTGTGGATTTTTAATTTGTTGCGGATTTTAAATTTGTTGCCGTTTTTTAATTTGTTGCGCTTTGCACTTCCCAGCCACCGTATCAGACTGCTCACGGACCCCGAATCCCTGGAACTGGGTCCGTAACAAGTGCGTTTCTGACGATTACATGCATTTGAATGGAGTTCTCGCCAGACACAAAGTAGTTTTCATTTTGTGAATAACTTGAAAATCTTAGCTCAAACAGCTGCAAAACCTGTTTGCCCAGCACGGGGATATTGAATTCTATAAGATAAAGCCATGAATATGTATTTCTGAGTCTTCTATCAACAGTTACAGCTGTCTTTATGAAGACCATGAAACACGCTTTATTTCACCACGTTAGTGCGTTTCTGACTATTACATGCATTTGAATGGAGTTCTCGCCCGACACAAAGTATAGGTTTTCATTATGTGAATAACTTGAAAATCTTAGCTCACACAGCTGCAAAACCTGTTTGCCCAGCACGGGGATATTGAATTCTATAAGATAAAGCCATGAATATGTATTTCTGAGTCTTCTATCAAAAGTTACAGCTATTTATATGAAGTTGTACAAAAACGCTTTCTTTCGCCAAGACAGTGCTTTTCTGACGATTACATGCATTTGAATGGGGAACTCGCCTGAAACAAAGTATAGGTTTTCATTATGTGAATAACTTTAACATCTTAGCTCAAACAGCTGCAAAGCCTGTTTGCCCAGCACGGGGATATTGAATTCTATAAGATAAAGCCATAAACATGTGTGTCTGAATCTTCTATCAAAAGTTAAAGCGAATTATATGAAGTTGTACAAAAACGCTTTATTTCGCCAACACAGTTCGTTTCTGACTATTACATTCATTCGAATGGGGAACTCGCCCGAAACAAAGGCTGGCTGGCTGATACCATCTTCATTTCACCAGGGCCTGCGTTGCTGGCTCATGCCATCCACATTTCAAGAGGGCTTGTGTTCATGGCTGATGCGATCCAACACACAAACGGGACTGTGCTACTGGCTGAGGACATTCACATTTCACCAGGACCTGTGGTCATGGCTGACGCCAACTACATTTCACCAGGACCTGTGGTCATGGCTGATGCCATCCAAATTATACCAGGGCCAGTGCTCCCTGTGATGCCATCTTCACCACACCAGGGCCTGCGTTGCTGGCTGAGGCCATCCACATTGCACCAGGGCCACTGCTCACTGTGAGGCCATATTCAACACACAAGGGCGTGTGCTGCTGGCTGATACCATCCTCATTTCACCAGGGTCTGCGTTGCTGACTCATGCCATCCACATTACACCAGGTCCAGTGCTCCCTGTGAAGCCATACTCACAACAACAGGGACTGCGTTCCTGGCTGAGGCCATCCTCGTTTCACCAGGGCCTGCGTTGCTGTCTGATGCGATCCACAATACACAAGGGCCTGTGCTACTGGCTAAGGCCATTCACATTACACCAGGGTATTGGTGGTGTTGACCAATACCATCCATATTTCACCAGGGCCAGTGTTGTTGGCTGAGGCCATCCACATTACACCAGGGACAGGGCTTCCTGTGAGGCCATCTTCACCACACCAGGGCCACTGCTGCTCGTTGATGCCATCCACATTTCACCAGGGCCACTGTTTTTGGCAGAGGCCATCCACATTACATCAGGGCCTGTGATGCCGGCTTCTACCATCTACATTACACCAGGGACAGTGCTTCCTGTGAGGCCATCTTCACCCCACCAGGGCCTCTGCTGCTCGTTGATGTGCCTGTGGTGCTGACCGATATCATGCACATTTCACGAGGGCCAGTGGTGTTGGCTAAGGTCATTCACATTACACCAGGGCCTTTGCTACTGGCTTAAGACATTTACATTACACCAGGGTGTGGTCATGGCTGAGGCCAACTACTTATCACCAGGGCCTGTATTGGTGGCTGATCCCATCCACAATATACAAAGGCCTGTGCTACTGGCTGATGCCATCCACATTACACCAGGGCCAGTGCTCCCTGTGAGGCCATCTTCACCACACCAGGGCCTTTGTTGCTGGCTGAGGCCATCCACATTACACTTGGGCCTGTGCTACTGGGTGAGGCCAACTACATTTCCCCAGGGCTTGTGTTGCTGGCTGACGACATCCACAATACCCAAGGGCATGTGATACTGGCTGATGCCATCCACATTACACCAGGGGCAGTGGTGTTGGCTACGGCCATTCACATTACACCAGGGCCTGTGGTGCTGACCAATACCATCCATATTTCACCAGGGACAGTGTTGTTAGATGAGGCCATCCACATTTCACAAGGGCCTGCATTGCTGGCTCATGCCATCCACATAACAACAGGGCCTGCGCTACTGGCTGAGGCCAACAACATTTCACCAGGGCCAGTGTTGTTGGATGAGGCCATCCACATTACACCACTGCCAGTGCTTCCATTGAGGCCATCATCAACACACCAGGGCCTCTGGTGCTGGATGAGGTCATCCACATTAAACCAGGGCCTGTGCTACTTGTTAATACCATCCACATTTCACCAGGGCCATCCAACAGTGGTGTTGGTCGAGGTCTTTCACATTACACCAGGTCCTGTGGTTCTGGCCAATACCATCCACATTTCACCAGGGCGAGTGTTGTTGGATGAGGCCATCCACATTACACCACGGACAGTGAGGCCATCTTCACCACACCAGGGCCTTTGCTGTGGGCTGAGGCCATCCACATTACACCAGGGCTTGTGATGCCGGCTTCTACTATCCACATTACACCAGGGACAGTGCTTCCTGTGAGGCCATCTTTACCCAACCAGGGCCTCTGGTGCTCGTTGATGCCATCCACATTACACCTGGGCCTTTGATGCCGGCTTCTACCGGTATCACAGGCTGGTAGAAGCCTGGTGTAATGTATCCTGGTCTAATGTGGATAAGTTACACCAGGGACAGTGCTTCCCTTGAGGCAATCTTCACGCCACCAGGGCCTCTCCTTCTCGTTGATGCCAACGACATTAAACCTGGGCGTGTGGTGCTGGATATCATGCACATTTCACCAGGGCCAGTGGTGTTGGCAAAGGCGATTCACACTACATAAGGGTGTGTGATGCTGACCAATACCATCCCTATTTCACCAAGGACAGTGTTGTTAGATGAGGCAGTCAACATTACAACAGGGCCTTTTCTACTGGCTGAGACCAACTACATTTCACCAGTGCCTGTCTTGGTGGCTGATCCCATCCACAATATACAAAGGCCTGTGCTACTGGCTGATCCCATCCACATTACACCTGGGCCAGTGCTCCCTGTGAGACCATATTCACCACACCAGGGCCTGTGCTGCTGGGTTAATACCATTCTCCTTTCACCAGGGCCTGCGTTGCTGGCTGAGGCCAACTACATTTGACCAGGGACTGTGCTACTCGTTGATTGCATCCACATTACACCCGGGCCTGTTTTGCTGTCCGAAACCATCCACATTTCTCCAGGGCCACTGTTGTTGGATGAGGCCATCCACATTACACCACGAAAAGTGCTTCCTGTGAGGCCATCATCACCACACCAGGGCCTGTGGTGCTGGATGAGGCTATCCACATTACAGCAGGGCCTGTGGTGCTGGCCAATACCATCCACATTTCTCCAGGGCCAGTGTTGTTGGCTGAGGCCATCCACATTACTCCACTGCCAGTGCTTCCTTTGATTCATTCATCACCACACCAGGGCCTGTGGTGCTGGCCAATACCATCCACATTTCACCAGATCAAGTGGTGTTGGCTATTGCCTTTTACATTACACCAGGGTGTGTGCTACTCGTTGATACCATCCACATTTCACCAGGGCCAGTGTTGTTGGCTGAGGCCATCCACATAACACCAGGGACAGTGCTTCCTGTGAGGCCGTCTTCACCACACCAGGGCCAGTACTGTTGGCTGAGGCCATCCACATTACACCAGGGCCTTTGGTGCTGGCCAATACCATCCACATTTCACCAGGGCACCTGTTGTTGGCTGAGGCCATACACTTTACACCAGGGACAGTGCTACTGGCTGATGCCATCCACAATACACAAGGGCCTTTGCTACGGGCTGAGGACATTCACTTTACACCAGGGACAGTGCTTCCTGTGAGGCCATCTTCACCACACCAGGGCCTGTCCTGATGAGGACTTTGGCTTCAATAAAACCTTGGCAAATCCTTTTCAATTTCGGGTTGGCTCGCCATCCAGTTAACTGGAACTGTGGAATCACTGCTCCTCGATGGGGCTTGCTTCAGACTGGGTCCGTCTGTCGAGTCATCCTTTTACCAGATAACAAAAAAACCTGACCGTTGACAGGGTGAAACTCTGAACAACCAAAAACAACTGCAGCAGACTTGCTTTTAACTCCTAGCGATTCGACTTCGGGAACATTAGTTTCTCTGGCACATGGCATTATATGAACAGGAACGAAATGGCAACACAGGAAATCATGTGATCAAGGTCAACAGCAAGGGTCACTGGGAGCTCATTGCTGATTGGCCAAGTTAAATGACAACAGATAATCTTGGAGAACCATTTCATGCACATTTCACCAGATCAAGTGGTGTTGGCTATGGCCTTTCACATTACACCAGGGTGTGTGGTGCTGACCAATACCTTCCATATTTCACCAGGGACAGTGTTGTTAGATGAGGCCATCCACATTACAACAGGGCCTGTGATACTGGCTGAGGACATTTACATTTCACCAGGGCCTGTGGTCATGGCTGAGGCCAACCACATTTCACCAGGGCCTGTGTTTGTGGCTGATCCCATCCACAATATACAAAGGACTGTGCTACTGCCTTATGCCATCCACATTACACCAGGGGCAGTGCTCCCTGTGAGGCCATATTCACCACACCAGGGCCTGTGATGCTGGCTGATACCATCCACAATTTACCAGGGCCTGCGTTGCTGGGTCATGCCATCCACATTACACCAGGGCCTGTGCTACTGGCTGAGACCAACTACATTTCACCAGGGCCTGTGCTACTCGTTGATGCCATCCACATTACACCAGGGCCTGTGGTGCTGGCCATATATCATCCACATTTCACCAGGGCCACTGTTGTTGGCTGAAGCCAAACACATTGCACCAGGGACAGTGCTTCCTGTGAGGCCATCTTCACCACACCAGGGCCTGTTGTGCTGGCCAATACCATCCACATTTCACCAGGGCCTGTGCTACTCGTTGATACCATCCACATTTCACCAGGGTTTGTGTTGCTGGCTGATGCGATCCACAATACACAAGGGCCTGTGCTACTGGGTGAAGATATTCACATTAGACCAGGGCCAGTGGTGCTGGCCAATACCATCCACATTTCATCAGGACCACTGTTGCTGGCTGAGGTCATACACTTTACATCACGGATAGTGCTTCCTGTGAGGCCGTCTTCACCACACCAGGGCCTGTGGTGCTGGATTATACCATCCACATTTCTCCAGGGCCAGTGTTGTTGGCTGAGGCCATCCACATTACTCCACTGCCAGTGCTTCCTGTGAGGCCATCTTCACCACACCAGGGCCTGTGCTACTTGCTGATTCCATCCACATTACACCTGGGCCTTTGGTGCTGACCAATATCATGCACAATTCACCAGGGCCAGTGGTGTTGGCTAAGGCTATTCACATTTCACCACGGTGTGTGGTGATGACCAATACCATCCACATTTCACCAGGGCCAGTGTTGTTGGCTGATGCCATCCACATTACACCAGGGACAGTGCTTCCTGTGATTCCATCATCACCACACCATGGCCTGTGCTGCTGGCCATTACCATCCACATTTCTCCAGGGCCACTGTTGTTGGCTGAGGCCATACACTTTACACCAGGTACATTGCTTCCTGTGAGGCCATCTTCACCACACCAGGGCCTGTACTGTTGGATGAGACCATCCACATTACACCAGGGCCTGTGGTGCTGGCCATTACCATCCACATTACACCAGGGCCACTGTTCTTAGCTGAGGCTATACACATTACACCAGGGACAGTGCTTCCCTTGAGGCCATCTTCACCCAATCAGGGCCTCTGCTGCTCGTTGATGCCATCCACATTACACCTGGGCCTGTGGTGCTGAACAATATCATTCACATTTCACCAGATCAACTGGTGTTGGCTATAGCCATTCACATTACACCAGGGTGTGTGGTGCTGACCAATACCATCCATATTTCACCAGGGCCTTTGGTGCTCGATCAGGCCATCCACATTACACCAGGTCCTGTGGTGCTGGCCAATACCATCCACATATCACCAGGGCCACTCTTGTTGGCTGAGGCCATACACTTTACACCAGGGACAGTGCTTCCTGTGAGGCCATCTTCACCACACCAGGGCCTGTACTGATGGATGAGGACATCCACATTACACCAGGGACAGTTCTTCCTGTGAGGCCATCATCACTACACCAGGGCCTGTGCAACTTGCTGATACCATCCACATTACACCTTGGCCTGTGGTGCTGACCAATATCATGCACAATTCACCAGGGCCAGTGGTGTTGGCTAAGGCTATTCACATTACATCTGGGTGTATGGTGCTGACCAATACCATCCACATTTCACCACAGTTTGTGTTGCTGTCTGATGCGATCCACAATACACAAAGGCCTGTGCTACTGGCTGAAGACATTCACATTACACCAGGGCCTGTGGTGCTGGCCAATACCATCCACATTTCACCAGGGCCAGTGGTGTTGGCTGAGGACATTCACATTACACCTGGGCTTCTGGTGCTGAACAATATCATGCACATTTCACCAGATCAAGTGGTGTTGGCTATGGCCATTCACATTACACCAGGGTGTGTGGTGCTGACCAATACCATCCATATTTCACCAGGGACAGTGTTGTTAGATCAGGCCATCCACATTACAACAGGGCCTGTGATACTGTCTGAGGACATTTACATTTACATTTACCAGGGCCTGTGGTCATGGCTGAGGCCAACTACATTTCACCAGGGCCTGTGTTGGTGGCTGATCCCATCCACAATATACAAAGGCCTGTGCTACTGGCTGATGCCATCCACATTACATCAGGGCCAGTGCTCCCTGTGAGGCCATCTTTACCACACCAGGGCCTGCGTTTCTGGCTGATGTGATCCACAATTCACAAGGGGCTGTGCTACTGGCTAAGGCCATTCAAATTAAACCAGGGTGTGTGGTGCTGACCAATACAATCGAAATGTTGGCTGAGGCCTTACACATAACACCAGGGACAGTGCTTTTGGCTGAGGCCATCATCACTACATCAGGGCGTGTGGTGCTGGATGAGGCCATCCACATTACACCAGGGCCTGTGTTACTCTTTGATGCCATCCACATTACACCAGGGCCTGTGGTGCTTGCCAATACCATCCACATTTCACCAGGGCCACTGTTGTTGGCTGAGGCCATACACTTTACACCAGGGACAGTGCTACTGGCTGATGCCATCCACAATACACAAGGGCCTTTGCTACGGGCTGAGGACATTCACTTTACACCAGGGACAGTGCTTCCTGTGAGGCCATCTTCACCACACCAGGGCCTGTCCTGATGAGGACATCCACATTACACCAGGGACAGTTCTTCCTGTGAGGCCATTGTAACCGGACTTACGACTTATCATTAAGAATGACCGAACTCCACTAGCCAGTAGCAGGAGATCTAGGATCGGCAGGAGCCCAAGGTATAAACACCAATAAGGAGAGACCACACCACAATAGACTGTTCACAAATTTGTTATATTTGACACACAGCAGCTGCAACAATGTAATGAAAAAAACAATAAAATAAAATACAAAATATTTCCCCCAAAATAGCAAACTAAATAAAAGTGCGCGCATACAGCTTTCTCTGAGTCAATTGTATGAATGGACAATGTCTGGTAACTGATGGATCGTTGGGGCCCGTTCAGTTTGTTTAATGTTTGTCCTACCACACTCCGATGAAGGAAGAAAATTCGTAGTCCTGCAGGTATCTGAAGCTTCAATGGGAACGAAACTTTGGCTTCAATAAAACCTTGGCAAATCCTTTTCAATTTCGGGTTGGCTCGCCATCCAGTTAACTGGAACTGTGGAATCACTGCTCCTCGATGGGGCTTGCTTCAGACTGGGTCCGTCTGTCGAGTCATCCTTTTACCAGATAACAAAAAAACCTGACCGTTGACAGGGTGAAACTCTGAACAACCAAAAACAACTGCAGCAGACTTGCTTTTAACTCCTAGCGATTCGACTTCGGGAACATTAGTTTCTCTGGCACATGGCATTATATGAACAGGAACGAAATGGCAACACAGGAAATCATGTGATCAAGGTCAACAGCAAGGGTCACTGGGAGCTCATTGCTGATTGGCCAAGTTAAATGACAACAGATAATCTTATTGGTCCACATCTTCCTTTAAACATAAAAAAAAAAGAAATGACTAAATTGTTTACATTATACATGAAAAAAAAACTACTTTCCACTGCTCTTTTTTTCTAGCTGGGCTACACCATCATCACCACACCAGGGCATGTGGTGCTGACCAATACCATCCACATTACACTAGGGCCTGTGTTACTTATTGATGCCATCCACATTTCACCCGGGCCTGTGGTGTTTTCCGAAACCATTCAGATTTCACCAAGGCTTGTGTTTCTGCCTGATGACATTCACAAAAAACAAGGGCCTGTGATACTGGCTGATGCCATACACATTACACCACTACCAGTGCTTCCTGTGAGGCCATCATCACCACACTAGGGCCTGTGGTGCTGGATGAGGCCATCCAAATTTCACCAGGGCCTGTGGTGCTGGCCAATACCATCCACATTTCACCAGGGCCAGTGTTGTTGGCTGAGGCCATCCACATTACACCACTGCCATTGCTTCCTTTGATTCATTCATCACCACACCAGGGCCTGTGGTGCTGGCCAATACCATCCACATTTCACCAGGGCCAGTGTTGTTGGCTGAGGCCATACACTTTATACCAGGGACAGTGGTGCTGGCTAATATCATCCACATTTCACCAGGGCCACTGTTCTTAGCTGAGGCCATACACATTACACCAGGGACAGTGCTTCCTGTGAGGCCATGTTCACCCAAACAGGGCCTCTTATGCTCGTTGATGTCATTCACATTACACCTGGGCCTGTGGTGCTGACCAATATCATGCACATTTCACCAGGGCCAGTGGTGTTGGCTAAGGCTATTCACATTACACCAGGGTGTGTGGTGCAGACCAATACCATCAACATTTCACCACGGTTTGTGTTGCTGTCTGATGCGATCCACAATACACAAAGGCCTGTGCTACTGGCTGAAGACATTCACATTACACCAGGGCCTGTGGTGCTGACCAATACCATCCATATTTCACCAGGGCCTATGGTGCTGGATGAGGCCATCCACATTACACCTGGAGCTCTGGTGCTGACCAATATCATCCACATTTTACCAGGGCCAGTGGTGTTGGATAAGGCCATTCACATTACACTAGGGTGTGTGGTGCTGACCAATACCATCCATATTTCACAAGGGGAAGTGTTGTTAGATGAGGCCATCCACATTACAACAGGGCCTGTGCCTGTTGTAAGGACACAGGCCCTGTGCCATTACAACACAGGGCCTGTGCCATTACAATGGTATAATGTGGATGGCTGAGGCCATCCACATTACACCAAGGCTAGTGCTCCCTCTGAGGCCAACTTCACGACAGCAGGGCTTGAGCTGCTGTCTGAGGTCATCTACATTTCACCAGAGCCTGTGTTGCTGGCTGATGTGATCCACATTACACAAGGGCCTGTGCTACTCGTTGATGCCATCCACATTAAACCAGGGCCTGTGGTGCTGGCCAATACGATCGACATTTCACCAAGGCCACTGTTGTTTGCTGAGGCCATCCACATTACACCAGGGCCTGTGCTACTGGCTGATGCCATCCCCATTACACCATGGCCAGTGGTGTTGGCCAATACCATCCACATTTCACCAGGGCCAGTGTTGTTGGATGAGGCCATTCACATTACACCAGGGCCTGTGGTGCTCGCCAATACCATCCACATTACACCAGGGCCAGTGGTGTTTGCTAAGGACATTCACATTACACCAGGGCCTGTGGTGCTGGCCAATACCATCCACATTTCACCAGGGCAAATGTTGTTGGCTTCTACCATCCACATAACACCAGGGACGGTGCTTCCTGTGAGGCCATCTTCACCCAACCAGGGCCTCTGCTGCTTGTTGATGCATCCACATTTCACCAGGGCAAATGTTGTTGGCTTCTACCATCCACATAACACCAGGGACGGTGCTTCCTGTGAGGACATCTTCACCCGACCAGGGCCTCTGCTGCTTGTTGATGCCATCCACAATACACAAGGGCCTGTGCTGCTGGCTGATGCCATCCACATTACACCATGGCCAGTGGTGTTGGCTGAGGACATTCACATTACACCTGGGCCTGTGGTGATGAACGATATCATGAACATTTCACAAGATCAAGTGGTGTTGGGTATAGCCATTCACATTACACTGGGTGTGTGGTGCTGACCAATACCATCCACATTACACCAGGGCCTGTGCTACTGGCTGATGCCATCCACAATACACAAGGGCCTGTGCTGCTGGCTGATGCCATCCACATTACACCATGGCCAGTGGTGTTGGCTGAGGACATTCACATTACACCTGGGCCTGTGGTGATGAACGATATCATGAACATTTCACAAGATCAAGTGGTGTTGGGTATAGCCATTCACATTACACTGGGTGTGTGGTGCTGACCAATACCATCCATATTTCACCAGGGCCTATGGTGCTGGATGAGACCATCCACATTTCACCAGAGCCTGTGTTGCTGGCTGATGTGATCCACATTACACAAGGGCCTGTGCTACTCGTTGATGCCATCCACATTAAACCAGGGCCTGTTGTGCTGGCCAATACCATCGACATTTCACCAAGGCCAGTGTTGTTTGCTGAGAACATCCACATTACACCAGGGCCTGTGCTACTGGCTGATGCCATCCCCATTACACCAGGGCCAGTGGTGTTGGCTGAGGACATTCACATTACGCCAGGGCCTGTGGTGTTGGCCAATACCATCAACATTTCACCTGGGCCAGTGTTGTTTGATGAGGCCATTCACATTACACCAGGGCCTGTGGTGCTGGCCAATACCATCCACATTACACCAGGGCCAGTGGTTTTGGCTGAGGCCATTCACATTACACCAGGGCCTGTGTTGCAGGCTACGACCATCCACATTTCACTAGGGCCAGTGTTGTTGGATGAGGCCATCCAAATTACACCAGGGACAGTGTTTCCATTGAGGCCATCATCACCACACCAGGGCCTGTGGTGCTTGCTGATACCATCCACATTACACAAGGGCCAGTGCTGCTAGCCTTCCACATTACCCAAGGGCCTGTGTTGCTGGCCGAAACCATCCACATTTCACAAGTGCCAGTGGTGTTGCTGGCTGATCTCATTCACAATACTCAAGGGCCTGTGCTACTGGCTGATGCCATCTACATTACACCAGGGCCTGTGGTGCTGGTCGATACCACCGACATTTCACCGGGGCCAGTGTTGTATGCTGAGGCCATCCACATTACACCAGGGACAGTGCTTCCTGTGAGGCCATCTTCACCACACCAGGGACTGTGCTGTTGGCTGAAACCATCCACATTACATCAGGGCCAGTGGTGTTGACTAAGGCCATCCACATTACACCAAGGTCTGTGGTGCTGGCCATTACCATCCACATTTCACCTGGGCCAGTGTTGGTAGATGAGGCCATCCACATTATACCACGGCATGTGCTGCCTGTGAGGCTATCATCACCACACCACGGCCTGTATTGCTGGCTTAGGCCTTCCACATTGCACCAGAGCTAGTGCTCCCTCTGAGGCCATCTTCACGACAGCAGGGCTTGCACTGCTGTCTGAGGTCATCTTCATTTCAGCAAAGCCTGTGTTGCTGGCTGATGTGATCCACATTACACAAGGGCCTGTGCTATTCGTTGATGCCATCCACATTAAACCAGGGCCGGTGGTGCAGGCCGAAACCATCCACATTACACAAGGGCCTGTGCTACTGGCTGATGCCATCCCAATTACACCAGGGCCAATGGTGTTGGTTGAGGACATTCACATTACAACATGGCCTGTTGTGCTGGCCAATACCATCCGCATTACACCAGGGACAGTGCTTCCTGTCAGGCCATCATCACCACACCAGGGCCTGTGATGCTGGATGATGCCATCCACATTACACCAAGGCCTGTTGTGCTGGCCAATACCATCCACATTTCACCAGGGCCAGTGTTGTTGGCTGAGGCCATCCACATTACACCACCGCCAGTGCTTCCTTTGATGCCATCATCACCAAATCAGGGCCTGTGGTGCTGGCCTAGGCCATCCACATTACACCAGGGCCTGTGCTACTCGATGATACCAACCACATTTCACCAGGGATTGTGTTGCTTCCTGATGCGATCCACAATACACAAGGGCCTGTGCTTCTGGTGAAGGATATAAAAAAAACAACAACAGCAATAGAATAATATTAAACACAAAGTGAACCCGTCTTCCTTCATTAAATAGGTTCTTTTAGATGTTAAGGAGGAATTGACTTAACCAGGCTGGCGGAGAATGAAGACAACCGGACACCTGCTGCAGATGGGGAATCAGTGAACTTTTATTCAGACAGAGACAAGCTCTCAAAACAGCTCACATCAAGAGATTCCAAATATTTGCTGTGAGGATGGGTATATATTCTCTAAAACTTACAGGAGGGGGTTGTGAGGAAAGTGCTGCATTAGCAGAAAAACAACTCCATAAAAGGAAATCGGCCTTGGGTGTTCTAGTCTCTTCGCTTCTTATCGCTCTCAAGGCCAAAGTCGTGAGCACACATTTTTATTACACAGTTGCACAGTAACTTTAAAGCTGAACAATATTTAAAGCTGAATAATGTTTGATTCAGATTATATTTTCTTCAAATCCCCCTTTTGACCCATCTTAAATGGGTCAACACACAAAAATAAGTAACATTCAAAGGAACACAGAGACGTGTCGAAGCCTGGCTCGAAAAACTCCTCGGGTCTTTTCATTTGTCTTTATCTGTCATTGCAGATGAGGAGAAAAGAGTCCAGGCACCACCCTGCCCAGGGGTCGGCTGCAAGCAGTCTCGGTTCCCGATGAAAGCAGTAACAGCTGTCCTGCACACAAGGGTACAACGAGTTAGTGCAACCAGGGTAGTGACACAAAATTAACAGTTCCTGTAACTCAGCAATCAAAAAACATAAGTAATGATAAAAATGTGGAGAGTACAGAGTATACTATAATAATGAGAGATATAAACGTGAAAATGTGAAAGAATAAATCAACCGTAAAATAAACTCAGAACGGTAACTGCTAAGGACATTCAAAAGTGAATATGGTAAAACTGGAGAGGAAGTGGTGGGCAAGACCCTAGGGGCTACATTTGTCAGATTGGGACTGTCAGAAGTGGGCGAAGCTTTTGAACTTCAAGGTGTCACAAGTGTCGGGGGCCCTTCACAGATCAGGATTATGCCAATGGGAATGAGACCCAGGGCCAGGAAGCAAACAAAGACGCAACATCTTTGCCTGCCTGTCATTTCAGGGGGAAAGGGCCAAGAAATGTTTACTTAGCTTGTATGTCGTCTAATAGAGTATGATGGGTCAGAGAAAGGTGGTCCAGTTCCCCTCACCTCGCCAAGGGCGTGTTCTAGGAGTTAAAGAGCAACAACCTGCAATCTGTACCAAAAAATCTTCATAGTCCCACCGGAAAATCATAAGAGTAATAAACGATTCAGCTCAACAGACAAGTATCATGTTCAGGTTTCTCCAATCATTAAATCACTATTATTGCCACAATTTGCTTTATTCACCCTTTGGGCAATGAGAGAGAGAGCCCCTAATGGCCAGTTAGTGGGCTCTAGGTCAAACTGTCCCCAAATTTGTTATCTGTTATTATTACTTGTTGTCATGTCACTTGTCTGTTCTCTACTGCACCCCTCTCACCAAAGCAAAGCAAACATTAGCAGCACATTGACCGTAGTCAGGCATCCTCATTCCATAGGTGCTATAAAACATGTCCTGTAAAAGAATCACAGCTTTCAAGACAGGGTGTGTCTCCCCCAACACTCTCACCAGAATACAGTGTAATAGCATCCCCAACTCCTAACCCATAAACACCGTTTCTTCACACATCCGCCCAGAAATCCTGTAATAGAAAAACATTAAAACTGTAACCCTGTAGGGAAGAAAATGTAAATGGTAACGCTGCGCAGTTACCTCTGTAAGCAACACAAGACACAAAAATGGCATTTACAGGTTCACTCATCCTCGAATATTTTGTCATCCTTCTACTCCTGTAAAAGAAACCCACATAAATTCATCCACCCTTTTATCCTATCTAGGTGGAGGTGGTTAACCTTGAGTCATGGTCAAGTCTTGTCATCTTTTACCAGTCAGTCCGTTTGTTTTTATTCCCAGTCTTTCATCCATTCATCCGTTCTTTGCTGATAGTGAAACCTGTCGTCGCATCTAGTTTCCACACTCAGCAAAATGACGTCATCTCAAAAAGAAACAAGAACTTGAGTTTGGATTACCTCGCTGAATCCTTTTTTAAACAGGGACTCTCGTTTCTAATTGTCCCCACAAGTGTTTCCTCCAGAACCCATTTCAATGCGGAGAAACTCACTTACAACAATTTTCTCGCCGACGTGTAATGCTTGTAATTTCCGATGTGCAGATCTGCTTAAAGAAAAGATTCACAAACAAAAATCAGTAAATATAAAACAAAATAAAATGAAAAATAACAAAAACAAAATGCAGACGCCCGGGTCTTAGGACTTGTCACTGAATATTCTTCCCACCAATAAAAATACCAACCTAAACCTACACAGAGTCAAATCAACACCACCTCAACCTTTTCATATTCATAAACCTATATGTTTTGCGTTCGTGAAACAAAATTGAACCATTAAGTAAGTTGAGCTCTTGAAATGTTTTAATTCTCTTAATTCTGCCAGTTTATTTCAACACTTATTCAATGACTTTTATTCAACTGCTACTTGGTCACTCGACTTTTACCTGTTCAAATTGCCTAGGGTTCAACAAAGTCTAGATCCCCGTTATCATGAAACTTGAACGGTGTACGATGATTTACTTACAGTAATTTAGAATCATCACTCAACCTAGCTCTACTACTGGCACTGCGTGACTTTTCTCACACTGGAAACCAGAATTTAGTACAGAACTTTAATGCCTCAGGCAATCGCGTTCAAGGGCTGCCCCCCCCTTCTCTTCTTCTTTGTCCGTGTGTTCCTCCTTTATTAAATCTCCATCACAATGACGTGGCGCTCTGAAATAAAACTCACACTGTTAATTCCTCGTTTTCACTCTGCACCACTGCTCAGAGTGTTTTCTTTTCTTTTTAGTGTAGAGTAAACAATTAAGTCGAGGCCTTAAGCCCCAGATATCTCGCACGGGCATCATTTTCATAACCAAACCGCTCCGGACTCTGCTCCCCAGACCACACAAATGCCCTCTGGGCTTATTATTATAGCAAATTCTGTATTTGACTTTGTTGTGTGCAGCATTGAGCCTTTGTCAGTAAAGCATTCTTCATTGCAGCAGCTGGAGCATTGTGTGTCACTTCTTAGTAAATTAAATCAACATTTTGATTTTAGTGCATGGGTATGTATCAGTTTTTGCTCCCTCAACAAGTGCATAAGTGTTCATGTGTGTGTTTCCCTTCATTCTAAGTAGGCGCATGCAGAAGTGTGTGTTCGTGTGTTGGTATATGTTTGTGTTCATCACCTTCCTGTTCTGTAGTTTAGGTAAACCAGCGGCCTGACGCATGGCCTAGGGTCCTCCCCTCCTCTTTGGGTCTGTTTTCATCCGTTGTTGCAGCTGCCTGCATCTTCTCCTTGTACCTTGACCCTTTTGCTTCTGCCTTCTGCAGCTCTGCTGTTCGGCTCTTCTCAGAGGTCAGCATCCTTCTGCTCACCGTCCCTTTTCCTCCGGGCTTAATGCGCGTCTCGTCACAGCTCTGTCAGCTGACGCAGCCTGGGAATTTCCCCCGTGTAGTGAAACGGGCTTTAGGTTTAGTGCTCTCCGTCTCTGCTGCATGAGATCACTCTTTTGCAGCACTGTTGACATCCTCAAGTTGTTGTTGTGAGTCCAGCTGCTGTGGCCTTCAGGGGTCAAAGGGTCAAAGATGGTCGCGGAGAGGGCAACGATGGTAGAGGGGAGGGTAGGAGTCCAGGTCAGCTTCGGCTCTCAGAAAAAACAAAAACAAAACAAAACAGGCGAACAGGAAAATGATGTTGTGTTGGCTGTGCTGTGTTGGCTGTGTTATCCCGAGAGGGGAGAAACAACGAGATCTCGTCTCCCCCCTTTTTGTTTTTGTTTTTTTTTTTTTTTTTTTTTCTTTTCACCATATAATCAACTCATAACCCCTCAAGTTGACAGGACAACACAGGTACGTGTTAAAATTCTTAAGATCCTGTTTAGAAACCTAAAAAGGAATTTCCTATCATTCAGTAGTCATTTGTCTTAAACAATCAACAAAAACATGTCCCAAGTCGACCCTTTTAACCACTAAATTTGTCGTGTCCTCACTTAATCCTCAGACCAGTGTCTTTGTCTTTTGACGTTACGTTGTTGTCCTGCAACCCAAAGCGTTTAATTGTCAGTAATGTATAAACTATATCATTTAAAAACAGGTGTATGTTAAGTGTCGCTACTTTAACCTTGCATGTACGTGCACATGTATGTAAGCTGTTTCTTCATTGCATGTATGGGTGCGTCTTTATATGGGTTACTTTAACTTTTTCTCAAACGAGGCATGTCTCTAACACGCACATGTGTCTGTTCCTCACCCTTCTCATATCTTTCTCTGGTTGTGTGTGGTTTTATTTGTTTCAGTGATTTACCAGGAACATCTTTTCCTTTTCTCCATGTCTTCCGCCAGAGGTTAACACTGGTGAGATTCAGGGACACAGCACCCAGAGCAGTTCAGCAAGAAAAACCCGCCTCAAACTACATTCTCTCTTTTTTGTTTTACCGGGAGGGGTGAGGACAACTCTGGTGTCCAGTCGTGAATTTTAGCCAAAGCTTGGCCTGTCTTCTGCTGCCGTACTCAGGCTTCCAGGTTAAGAAAAAACACCTGTATGAAGACACTAAACATACATTTAGTATTTGTATAAACATAACTGCCTAAATCATTGAACTCTTGAGGAGGGTGTATTTCAGAATCAGAATCAAAATCAAAAACTTTATTGTCATTGTCATGAGACCGACGACATTAAGAATGGTCCCCGATCATTGCATCATCCCTAGTAATATCAAATATAAAAAAACAATAAAATTCAATCAATAAAATAGATAGAATACTTAAAATACTAAGTATTCCCACCGTCATGCTTCAGACCGTGCATAGATTAACACAAGAGTGGCATGGTGGACATTTTTGTAGTATTCAGATGTGTTATTGCAGTTGGATAACAGCTGTGTTTGAGTCTATTAGTCCTTGCTCTGATTGCCCTGTACCGTCTGCCTTAGGGCAACAGTTCGAACAGGGAGTGGCCAGGATGTGAGGTGTCTTTTATGATGTTTTGGGCCTTTTTAAAACAGTGGGCGTTGTTTGACTCTTTACTAACTTTAAAACCCCACCATAACAATTTCTCACTGACAAACTTCTATGCATCCATTTAAACATGCGAAGCCAGCACAAAATCACACACATACCCCTACAGCAAAGCTTTAACATAACCACAATGCAACTCCTCCCTTAAACGGGAGAAATCACCCTGAATCAACCAAGTCTGTATAAAACGTCAAACAAAGATAAACCACAAACATTTCTACACTTCTGTGTCTTCCACGCAGCACAATAGGCAGAAAAACACCGATTACTCACAGTCTACAACAAAAGAAAAACCTGCTCTTTTCACAACTCTCACAGCTAAAGTCAAAACTCTTACCCAGTGCCTCTGAAATAACAAAAAAATCACCAAATACTCGATTACTCTTTTCACTCGCTCCCTCTCACTCCCTTCTTCCTCATACAGCATACACGCTCGCTCCCGCGGACCCGCTCGGCCCCGCGGGCTCACTCGGCCCCCACCTTTTTCCTCTCACAGAGACAGAGAGAGAGACCCTTTTCCTTTTTTTTTTTTTTTTACTTCGGTCTATCTGCACAGAGTTTACCTCATCTCTTTCCTTCTATGGGCATGCACACTTCCTGTCTCACACACACAGCCCCTCTCTCAGAGAGAGCAGAAAAGAGTTTTTCCTTTTTTTCAACACTCAGGAGAAATTCAACAGACAGTTTATACCACTATTTTACACTTTATTTACACACACCGGTAATTTATGTTCTATTTACACACGGGCCCGCATAGACATATGCCAGAAGAGGTTACCCCTAACTTTTTGACTAATTTAAAAGCATCTTTCAGCTGTTTTGCTTCTTTAGGCTGGTGTGTGGAGTTGATGACTGTCTCAACACATGTTAATTGTTCTCCCAATGTGCTAAGAATAACACCGGGACCCCAACCATCATCATTAGTTTCTCGATCTAATTCTCCATCCATTTTACTGTCAATGGAGGAGTGTTCTTTTATTGCTTTTAAAGGAGAATTTGGGCCAGCTGGGTTTCTGCCTCTGTTAGGCAC
The DNA here is from genome assembly GCF_057382095.1 of Aulonocara sp. 'chitande type north' Nkhata Bay. Classification (NCBI taxonomy): domain Eukaryota; kingdom Metazoa; phylum Chordata; class Actinopteri; order Cichliformes; family Cichlidae; genus Aulonocara; species Aulonocara sp. 'chitande type north' Nkhata Bay. The sequence continues at coordinate 57,861,562 of NC_141350.1, forward strand.
TAATCAGCTGGGGCGCTGCTTTAAAGGTGAGTCAGCACTGAAATATCCCTTCAGGTGTTACCAAGCTTCTACCAAACCGGAGTCTGGCGGGTAACCTTGCCTAGAGCTTCCTGATAGGGGTGCTAGTTGGTTGTCACCTTGTTCACACGTCTCATTCACACTTCATACATTACCTGCAGTCACTCATTACCCTCCTTATGTATGTAATAAATGTGTAAAAAAATTCTATGTGTGGTGTATTATTTTAACCAAAAGAGGAACCTAGTTCCTTTAATTGTGTAATCTGTGAACAACGGAGAACTAAACTGTCCTGCCCAGTGTTCCACAGCAAGCATTCAGCGTGTATTTATGTGTGTCCAATATCAAACAGAACATCAAAACATTTAAAACACTAAAATCATCGGGGTTTTAAGAAGAGATCCGTTTTCTCCTATTGATCAAAGGGACCCCTCCTATGGACTCCAACCAGTACTTCTCTTTTTTAAGTTTTAGAGGATCTTTTCTAATAAAGTCCTCTGGGCCTTCCTAACCCTTCTGTAGTTTAGAGAATATTACTAAAAAATATTCTCAAGGCCTTTAACCTTTTAATTTGTTTAGAAAGGCGTTACTAATAAACCCTTTCAAGGTCCCAGACCTGCTGAGGTATGTATCCGACACCGGAGAGCAAACCCGTCGGCTGCAACCGTGGTCAGACCTCAGTTCACTCTTATCTTTATTCACTTATTCACTTATTTCTTATTCACTTATCTCTTATTCACTTGTCTGATTCTCAACAAGCCTTAAGTAAGCCAGACAATTTTGGTTATGAATTACTAGGAGTTTGGACACTAAGTATTTTTATAATGTTCAATATAGCAGAAATAAAAGGTCTGCTTACCTTGTTTTTTGTGTGTACACAGCTTTTGTCCAAACTCCGTTCACTCAGACCACGGCCGATGTCCTCCCTCCCGTTCCAGTTTGACCTGGAGCGGATCCTGTTCGTGACGCCAATTGAAGGATATAAAAAAAACAACAACAGCAATAGAATAATATTAAACACAAAGTGAACCCGTCTTCCTTCATTAAATAGGTTCTTTTAGATGTTAAGGAGGAATTGACTTAACCAGGCTGGCGGAGAATGAAGACAACCGGACACCTGCTGCAGATGGGGAATCAGTGAACTTTTATTCAGACAGAGACAAGCTCTCAAAACAGCTCACATCAAGAGATTCCAAATATTTGCTGTGAGGATGGGTATATATTCTCTAAAACTTACAGGAGGGGGTTGTGAGGAAAGTGCTGCATTAGCAGAAAAACAACTCCATAAAAGGAAATCGGCCTTGGGTGTTCTAGTCTCTTCGCTTCTTATCGCTCTCAAGGCCAAAGTCGTGAGCACACATTTTTATTACACAGTTGCACAGTAACTTTAAAGCTGAACAATATTTAAAGCTGAATAATGTTTGATTCAGATTATATTTTCTTCACTGGCTGAGGACATTCACATTACACCAGGGCCTGTGCTACTCGATGATACTATCCACATTTCACCAGGGATTGTGTTGCCGGCTGATGCGTTCCAGAAAACGCAAGGGTGTTTACTACTGGCTGAGGATATTCACATTACACTAGGGCCTCTGTAGCTGGCCAATATAATCCACATTCCACAAGGGACAGTGCCTCCTGTGAGGCCATCTTCACGACACAACGGCCTGTGCTTTTGGCTGAGGCGATCCACATTACATCACGGCCTGTGATGCCGGCTACTACCATCAACATTACACGAGGGACAGTGATTGCTGTGTGGCCATCTTCACCCCACCAGGGCCTCTGCTGCTCGTTGATGCCATCCACATTACACCTGGGCCTCTTGTGCTGACCGATATCATGCACATTTCACCATGGCCAGTGGTGTTGGCTAAGGCCATTCACATTACACCAGGGTGTGTGGTGCTGACCAATACCATCCATATTTCACCAGGGACAGAGTTGTTAGATGAGGCCATCCACATTACAACAGGACCTGTGCTACTGGCTGAGGACATTTACATTTCACCAGGGCCTGTGGTCATGGCTGAGGACAACTACATTTCATCAGGGCCTGTGGTCATGGCTGAGGACATTCACATTACACCAAGGCCTGTGGTGCTGGTCAATACCATCCACATTTCACCTGGGCCAGTGTTGTTGGATGAGGCCATCCAAATTTCACCAGGGACAGTGCTTCCTGTGAGGCCATCATCACCACACCAGGGCCTGTGGTGCTGGATGAGGCCATCCAAATTTCACCAGGGATTGTGTTTCTGCGTGATGACATCCACAAAACACAGGGGCCTGTGATACTGGCTGATGCCATCCACATTACACCACTACCAGTGCTTCCTGTGAGGCCATCATCACCACACCAGGGCGTCTGGTGCTGGATGAGGCCATCCACATTACACCAGGGCCTGTGGTGCTGGCCAATACCATCCACATTTCACCAGGGCCAGTGTTGTTGGCTGAGGCCATCCACATTACACCATTGCCAGTGCTTCCTTTGATTCATTCATCACCACACCAGGGCCTGTGGTGCTGGCCAATAACATCCACATTTCACCAGGGCCAGTGTTGTTGGCTGAGGCCATACACTTTACACCAGGGACAGTGCTTCCTGTGAGGCCATCATCACCACACCAGGGCCTGTGGTGCTGGCCAATACCATCCACATTTCACCAGGGCCACTGTTGTTGGCTGAGGCCATACACTTTATACCAGCGACAGTGCTTCCTGTGAGGCCATTTTCACCACACCAGGGCCTGTACTGTTGGATGAGGACATCCACATTATACCAGGGACAGTTCTTCCTGTGAGGCCATCATCACCACATCAGGGCCTGTGCTACTTGCTGATGCCATCCACATTACACCTGGGCCTGTGGTGCTGACCAATATCATGCACAATTCACCAGGGCCAGTGGTGTTGGCTGAGGCCATCCACATTACACCAGGGACAGTGCTTCCTGTGATTCCATCATCACCACACCAGGGCCTGTGGTGCTGGCCAATACCATCCACATTTCACCAGGGCCACTGTTGTTGACTGAGGCCATACACATTACACCATGGACAGTGCTTCCTGTGAGGCCATCTTCGCCACACCACTGTGTTAGTGGCAGAGGCCATCCACATTACACCCGGGCCTGTGTTGTTGTCCGAAACCATCCACATTTCACCAGGGCTTGTGTTTCTGCCTGATGACATGCACAAAACACAGAGGCCTGTGATACTGGCTGATGCCATCCACATTACACCACTACCAGTGCTTCCTGTGAGGCCATCATCACCACACCAGGACCTGTGGTGCTGGATGAGGCTATCCACATTACACCAGGGCCTGTGGTGCTGGCTGAGGCCATCCACATTAAACCAGGGCCACTGTTTTTGGCTGAGGCCATACACTTTATACCAGCGACAGTGCTTCCTGTGAGGCCATTTTCACCACACCAGGGCCTGTACTGTTGGATGAGGACATCCACATTATATCAGGGACAGTTCTTCCTGTGAGGCCATCATCACCACATCAGGGCCTGTGCTACTTGCTGATGCCATCCACATTACACCTGGACCTGTGGTGCTGACCAATATCATGCACAATTCACCAGGGCCAGTGGTGTTGGCTGAGGCCATCCACATTACACCAGGGACAGTGCTTCCTGTGATTCCATCATCACCACACCAGGGCCTGTGGTGCTGGCCAATACCATCCACATTTCACCAGGGCCACTGTTGTTGGCTGAGGCCATCCACATTACACCAGGGCCTGTGCTTCCTGTGAGGCCATCCTCACCACACCAGGGACTGTGCTTTTGGCTGAAACCATCCACATTACATCAGGGCCATTGGTCCTTGCCGATGTCATCCACATTTCACCAGGGCCAGTGGTGTTGGCTAAGGCCATCCACATTACACCAAGGCCTGTTGTGCTGGCCAATACCATCCACATTTCACCAGGGCCAGTGTTGTTGGCTGAGGCCATCCACATTACACCACCGCCAGTGCTTCCTTTGATGCCATCATCACCAAATCAGGGCCTGTGGTGCTGGCCTAGGCCATCCACATTACACCAGGGCCTGTGCTACTCGATGATACCAACCACATTTCACCAGGGATTGTGTTGCTTCCTGATGCGATCCACAATACACAAGGGCCTGTGCTTCTGGCTGAGGACATTCACATTACACCAGGGCCTGTGCTACTCGATGATACTATCCACATTTCACCAGGGATTGTGTTGCCGGCTGATGCGTTCCAGAAAACGCAAGGGTGTTTACTACTGGCTGAGGATATTCACATTACACTAGGGCCTCTGTAGCTGGCCAATATAATCCACATTCCACAAGGGACAGTGCCTCCTGTGAGGCCATCTTCACGACACAACGGCCTGTGCTTTTGGCTGAGGCGATCCACATTACATCACGGCCTGTGATGCCGGCTACTACCATCAACATTACACGAGGGACAGTGATTGCTGTGTGGCCATCTTCACCCCACCAGGGCCTCTGCTGCTCGTTGATGCCATCCACATTACACCTGGGCCTCTTGTGCTGACCGATATCATGCACATTTCACCATGGCCAGTGGTGTTGGCTAAGGCCATTCACATTACACCAGGGTGTGTGGTGCTGACCAATACCATCCATATTTCACCAGGGACAGAGTTGTTAGATGAGGCCATCCACATTACAACAGGACCTGTGCTACTGGCTGAGGACATTTACATTTCACCAGGGCCTGTGGTCATGGCTGAGGACAACTACATTTCATCAGGGCCTGTGGTCATGGCTGAGGACATTCACATTACACCAAGGCCTGTGGTGCTGGTCAATACCATCCACATTTCACCTGGGCCAGTGTTGTTGGATGAGGCCATCCAAATTTCACCAGGGACAGTGCTTCCTGTGAGGCCATCATCACCACACCAGGGCCTGTGGTGCTGGATGAGGCCATCCAAATTTCACCAGGGATTGTGTTTCTGCGTGATGACATCCACAAAACACAGGGGCCTGTGATACTGGCTGATGCCATCCACATTACACCACTACCAGTGCTTCCTGTGAGGCCATCATCACCACACCAGGGCGTCTGGTGCTGGATGAGGCCATCCACATTACACCAGGGCCTGTGGTGCTGGCCAATACCATCCACATTTCACCAGGGCCAGTGTTGTTGGCTGAGGCCATCCACATTACACCATTGCCAGTGCTTCCTTTGATTCATTCATCACCACACCAGGGCCTGTGGTGCTGGCCAATAACATCCACATTTCACCAGGGCCAGTGTTGTTGGCTGAGGCCATACACTTTACACCAGGGACAGTGCTTCCTGTGAGGCCATCATCACCACACCAGGGCCTGTGGTGCTGGCCAATACCATCCACATTTCACCAGGGCCACTGTTGTTGGCTGAGGCCATACACTTTATACCAGCGACAGTGCTTCCTGTGAGGCCATTTTCACCACACCAGGGCCTGTACTGTTGGATGAGGACATCCACATTATACCAGGGACAGTTCTTCCTGTGAGGCCATCATCACCACATCAGGGCCTGTGCTACTTGCTGATGCCATCCACATTACACCTGGGCCTGTGGTGCTGACCAATATCATGCACAATTCACCAGGGCCAGTGGTGTTGGCTGAGGCCATCCACATTACACCAGGGACAGTGCTTCCTGTGATTCCATCATCACCACACCAGGGCCTGTGGTGCTGGCCAATACCATCCACATTTCACCAGGGCCACTGTTGTTGACTGAGGCCATACACATTACACCATGGACAGTGCTTCCTGTGAGGCCATCTTCGCCACACCACTGTGTTAGTGGCAGAGGCCATCCACATTACACCCGGGCCTGTGTTGTTGTCCGAAACCATCCACATTTCACCAGGGCTTGTGTTTCTGCCTGATGACATGCACAAAACACAGAGGCCTGTGATACTGGCTGATGCCATCCACATTACACCACTACCAGTGCTTCCTGTGAGGCCATCATCACCACACCAGGACCTGTGGTGCTGGATGAGGCTATCCACATTACACCAGGGCCTGTGGTGCTGGCTGAGGCCATCCACATTAAACCAGGGCCACTGTTTTTGGCTGAGGCCATACACTTTATACCAGCGACAGTGCTTCCTGTGAGGCCATTTTCACCACACCAGGGCCTGTACTGTTGGATGAGGACATCCACATTATATCAGGGACAGTTCTTCCTGTGAGGCCATCATCACCACATCAGGGCCTGTGCTACTTGCTGATGCCATCCACATTACACCTGGACCTGTGGTGCTGACCAATATCATGCACAATTCACCAGGGCCAGTGGTGTTGGCTGAGGCCATCCACATTACACCAGGGACAGTGCTTCCTGTGATTCCATCATCACCACACCAGGGCCTGTGGTGCTGGCCAATACCATCCACATTTCACCAGGGCCACTGTTGTTGGCTGAGGCCATCCACATTACACCAGGGCCTGTGCTTCCTGTGAGGCCATCCTCACCACACCAGGGACTGTGCTTTTGGCTGAAACCATCCACATTACATCAGGGCCATTGGTCCTTGCCGATGTCATCCACATTTCACCAGGGCCAGTGGTGTTGGCTAAGGCCATCCACATTACACCAAGGTCTGTGGTGCTGGCCATTACCATCCACATTTCACGTGGGACAGTGTTGTTAGATAAGGCCATCCACATTACAACAGGGCCTGTGCGACTGAATGAGGCCATCCACATTATACCATAGCTAGTGCTCCCTCTGAGGCCCACTTCACGACAGCAGCTGCTGTCTGAGGCCACCTATATTTCACGAGGGCTTGTGTTGCTGGCTGATGCGATCCACAATACACAAGGGCCTGTGCTACTGGCTGATGCCATCCCCATTACACCAGGGCCAGTGGTGTTGGCAGAGGACATTCACATTACGCCAGGGCCTGTGGTGTTGGTCAATACCATCCACATTTCACCAGGGCCAGTGTTGTTGCCTGAGGAAATACACATTACACCAGGGACAGTGCTTCCTGTGAGGCCATCTTCACCACAACAGGGCCTGTGCTACTGGCTGAGGCAGACTACATTTCACCAGAGCGCATGTTGCCGGCTGTGGCCATCTACATTTCACCAGGGCCTGGCTGCTGTCTGAGGCCATCCACATTACACCATGGCCTGTGCTTCCTGTGAGGCCATCTTCACAACACTAGGGCCTGTACTGTTGGATGAGGCCATCCTCATTACACCAGGTACAGTTCTTCCTGTGTGGCAATCATCACCAAACCAGGGCCTGTGGTGCTGGATTAGGCCATTCACATTTCACCAGGGATTGTGTTGCTGGCTGATGCGTTCCACAAAACACAAGGGCCTTTACTACTGGCTGAGGATATTCACATTACACCAGGGCCTGTGGTGCAGGCCAATATAATCCACATTTCACCAGGGCCACTGTTGTTGGCTGAGGCCATACACATTACACAAGGGACAGTGCTTCCTGTGAGGCCATCTTCACCACACCAGGGCCTCTGCTGCTCGTTGATGCCATCCACATTACACCTGGGCCTGTGGTGCTGACCGATATCATGCACATTTCACCAGGGTGTGTGGTGCTGACCAATACCATCCATATTTCACCAGCGACAGAGTTGTTAGATGAGGCCATCCACATCACAACAGGGCCTGTGCTACTGGCTGAGGACATTTACATTACACCAGGGCCTGTGCTACTGGCTGAGGACATTCACATTACACCAGGGCCTGTGGTGCTGGCCGATACCATCCACATTTCACCAGGGCCAGTGTTTTTGGATGAGGCCATTCACGTTATACAAGGGCCTGTGGTGCTAGCCAATACCATCCACATTACACCAGGGCCAATGGTGTTGGCTGAGGACATTAACATTAGACCAGGGACTGTGTTGCTGGCTGAGGCCACCTATATTTCACGAGGGCCTGTGTTGATGGCTGATGCCATCCACAATACACCAGGGCCAAAGATTTCTGTGAGGCCATCTTCACTAGAACAGGGTCTGTGCTGCTTGCTGATGACATCGAAAATACACCAGGTCCAGTGATTCCTGTGAGGCCATCTTCACCAGACCAGGGCCTGTGCTGCTTGCCATCCAAATTACCCAAAGGCCTGTGTTGCTGGCCGAAAACAACCACATTTCACCAGGGCCTGTGGTGTTGCTGGATGAGGCCATCCACATTATACCAAGGCCTGTGCTACTCGTTGATACCATCCACATTTCACCAGGGCTTGTGTTGCTGGCTGATGCCATCCACAGTACACAAGGGCCTGGTCTACTGGTGAGGACATTCACATTACAACATGCCCTGTTGTGCTGGCCTATACCATCCACATTTCACCAGGGCCATTGTGGTTGGCTAAGGCCATACACTTTACATCAGGGACACTGCTTCCTGTGAGGCGATCTTCACCACACCAGGGACTGTACTGTTGGATGATTCCATCCACATTACACCAGGGCCTGTGCTACTCGATGATACCATCCACATTTCAGCAGGGCCACTGTTGTTGGCTGAGGCCATATACTTTACATCAGGGACAGTGCTTCCTGTTAGGCCATCATCAGCACACCAGGGCCTGTGGTGCTGGATGATGCCAACAACATCAACAACAACAACAATCTTTATTGAAGGGAATCATTGCCATGGTAACAACAAATGGTAGTTAAAAAAAATGTAGCATTAACAAAGATGAGGAGATACATTTACTGAATACCAAATAAAGACACCTTCAATGCTAAAGATATCACAGGTGTAATGTAATGTTGCTATGGTTTAGATTTTATTTTCTATCATTCATAGACTATGATGTGTTTGTAGCCACATGGACATCCCACACTGATTTCAGGACCCTGCAAAGAAAACAACATGGCCACCATGTTGGATTTTTGGAGTCACAAATCTGGGCTAACGTTAGCAAGCTGCATTCAGAGAAACTATGGATTTTGGGACTTGTGAGCCATACTTTTCGCTGGCAGCTTTATCTACATTTAAATTAAATCAATGTCTCTCCCAGAGCTCCAGTTCGGTGGCGTCTTATATGGCTCGATCACCTTACACTGGTACCAAGGTCAAAGCTTTCAAAGTACGGACATCTACATGCGTTTTCGATCTGGATGGGTAAATATGGTTGTCATCAGAGAGGTGAAGAACAAGAAATTGTTGTTTGCTGAAATGAATGATCACGTGTAAATCTTATATTTTGTTGACTTGGAATTTTACAGTGAATCAGTCCTACAGTTTAAATGAGCCTCCATTGACAGACTAGGTTACTGTGGAAATGCAGGGATTGGCGTGATTTGACCTGTAAGGCAGGGTCAGGAGGGGTGTGTTCACATGTTGGTGCCATATTCTACGCCCTTCTGGCTGCTGTAAAGAAACACGAAAAGGCAGCAGCTATCCGGCATTTTGGCTAAACTCAAAGACGTTCATAAGATGACTGGAGAGCAAAGGACTGCACTACTGTTTTGACTTTCATGTGTGCATGTCCCAGTAGCTCTGATGTAACGTGAAGACTCTTTTAAAGCAAAGAAACAGATGAATAAAATACTAGCATTTTACTCAGCAAAACTGAAGTGGATGGTTTGTGGATGGTTTGTAGCAGTTAGCAGGCCAGACTATTTGTCATTAAAAAAAAATACTCCAAAAGGCACCATGAGCACAAACACAGTTGAGAGGTTCAGTTCAGCCACAGTGTATTAGTGGAAGCCAAAGAGTTCATCAAAGAGGACATGCACCCAAACTTTAAGCCTCAGCAAAACTGAAGCAGTTTGATTCTGAGAAAGAGTTCAGTTATCATAGACAGAAACTATCCATGTTTAAAGTTGGACATTTTAACATGGGACACCCATGATTCCCAGCCTCAAGTGGCCACTATTGGAACTGCATCTTTCAGCACCTCAGTGCTGCTTTTCTTTTCCAGCCCCAGATGATGTAGCTTTGTGTACCTATCTACACCCTAATTACAAACATTGGTAAAAAAAAAAAAAAGAAAAGGAAAAAAAAAGTTTTCTTAAGTTTCTAACTTTGGCTTGATTCATGGCTTCCTCTTCATTGGTCCATACATGATGTAAGTATGTATTCTAGTTGTCAACTAGAAAGTGCATTTTCTGAAGAAACTGCAGTGTGAATGCTTGAATCTGAATGTATGCATTGAAATGAATTAATTGCTGAATTTTAAGTTAAAAAGTTTGAATGAGAAAAAAAGAAAAAGAATTTAATCTGAAAACAAAAGTGCTGAAGTGCTAAAAGCTGACGTTTACACAGAAGAAGAAGTTGGAAAAAAGCTGAAAATGTTTTAATTGTAAATTAGAAAAACCTTAGAAATGAGAAAAGAAAATTTAGAGTCAGAAAACCTCTGAATGAATATTAAAAGTTCATATTCTTTGAGTCACTGAATGACTAAAATGTGATCCCTCCACTTGGATCCACACAGTTTAAAAATTTTAAATGTCTGAGCTTTGAAAGACAAGGTGCTGGAAAGAGAACAACGATGGCAATGTTTTGAGGGTAAAATCATACCTGTAGAGCAAACACTGAGGACACAGCAGCAGTTGAAAGAGAAGTGTTTAAGATGAATCTTGGCAGAGTGAGAGACAGAGCTAGTTAAGCAGGCAGGTGTGAGCCTGGTTGCTATAGTGACTGCACCCAATGGCTCCATACACACGCACACAGACATGCGCCTCACTTCTGCTGCTTAAAATGAACAGAAAAGTCATGTGAGTGAAGTTGGCCCCCCACCTTCTTCAAATCCAACAAAAGTGGTATCAAACGTTTGTGCTACGTTTGTGCTGGTTTGTGCTGCAAAAATTTTCATTTCTGCTACTATCATTTTAAAGATATTAATCAAAATTTCTAGAGGTCATCAGAGGTCAACCAGCCCCCCCCACATTACCCAAATCCAACAAAAGTGGTATCAAACGTTTGTGCTACGTTTGTGCTGCTAAAATTGTCGTTTGTGCCGCTTTCATTTTAAAGATATTAATGAAAATGTAAAGGTCAAAAGGTCAACCAGCCCCCCCACATTAATGGAATCGAACAAAATTGATGTCAAATGTTTGTGCTACGTTTGTGCTGGTTTGTGCTGCTAAAATTGTCATTTGTGCCGCTTTCATTTTAAAGATATTGATAAAAATTTCTAGAGGTCATCAGAGGTCAACCAGCCCCCCCACAGTAATGGAATCAAACAAAACTGGTGTCAAACGTTTGTGCTACGTTTGTGCTGGTTTGTGCTGCTAAAATTGTCGTTTGTGCCGCTTTCATTTTAAAGATATTACCAAAAGTTTCTAAAGCTCAACCAGCCACTTTCTTTACCGTAAAGAAATTGAGAGATATTAACCAGCATTGGATATTTTTTTCTTATGATCACACTCTTAAACCTAGTAATCAAACTGCAATAACTTATTTAAAAACTAGGTTAAATATAGCATTTAAAATAATTAATGCATTCGGTTAGAGAAAAAACTTTATTTGCTGGTAACAAAATACAAAACTACGAGAACAATGTAGTATATATGTTTCCTGTTAGAAAAGGTAAATACATTGAACTGTCTGAGCCTCACAAGTCTAATACAATAACTGAAAAATAACAGCTATTTCCATCATCTAACTCACAAACTAGAAAAGGACTTTCTTTCATGAGATCTTGCCATCATTTCTTTGTGTAGAGCACAGCGTGCGGACATACGCTGGTGTTTTCAGATGCTATGGTTACATCCTTTCTTAGGTCATCATACATCTCCCAGATGTACGGGGTCCTGTTACAGAATGTCATATAATGCCCGAGTGTTTCTGGTGTTGGGCCCTCCTGAAATGTAATGACTGCTTTCAGTGTGAATTTCTCTCCTTGAAGTAGCAGAGTGGATGGGAATTCAGTAAGCAAAAACCTTTTTGGACTGTGAAAACTGTGCTCCAGAGTTTCTGTAGAGCATTTTCCAAGGTCTGTGTCAATCTGTTAGGGAAAATATTCTAAAACACTTCTTCAGTAAAGACTCAGAGAAGAGAAACACACAGAGTTCTTGCTAGCAAGGGCAGCTCCCTACTGAGAGACTCAGGTGAGGAACTGCCCTGGTCTTTATTTTATACTCCATTGAACGTATGTGTGTGTGTGTGTGTGTGTGTGTGTGTGTGTGTGTGTGTGTGTGTGTGTGTGTGTGTGTGTGTGTGTGTGTGTGTGTGTGTGTGAGAGTGCGTCTATGTGGTATGGATTGACATTTGACCTGCGCTGTACCTGGGCTCCGGGGACATTTCGACTTTTTGCTGTGTATTCATGTGTCCCCCTAAAACATGACTTGTAAATGTGCCCTTTAACAAGTGTATGTCGACGGCAATACGAAGACGGATTAAAAACACAAAGGTAAGCCTTTTTTAATGTAAAATGCACCATGACTTTAATACTATATGAAATTATAGGTGCACAGGCCTATATTAAACTGGTTTAATTTATGCTTTATGGACTGTTAGTGAGTCTTTGAAGAAGTAAAACGGCCCCAGCGTTTGTCATTGAGTAAATAAAATAGGGCTGACGACTAACCGCGTCAACGCGATAAAGCGGGCTAACCCGTGTTAGGATTTACTCGGTGTTAAAGCATTATTGTGGCTTAAACGTGTTAATGCCGACATCGCGACTAACGCGATTAACAATTAAACCAGCGCAGTCTGAGTCAAAATCCCTGATGTCGCTGTTAGCTAATTTCGGGCAGTTTGTCCAATGTCTGTCCATTCTGCTGACAGCCCTAAAATAAAAGCAAGGGTATAAGTGTATTTAGTCGTGTATTTATTTATATGCCTGAAGAAAAAACTTCTTACAGTTTTGATGCCTAAGCTTTCTCAGTACTTGTATCACTCTCTGCAGTCGCCATTACAGAAATGTCACATGTCGCCATTTTGAGTACTAGGCCTTTAACATTTTAAAAGAAGGCATAAATTAGGACTATGAATAAGTCAGCTGTGTTTATGCTGTAAACTACACTACTGCTAGTTTTGCTACTACTGATGATGATGACAATGATGACGTTAATCGTAATACTTTATATGCTTTGGTAATACAGCCAATCAAAACGTACAGGAGAACATGCGAAGGAGACGCATTCCTCCACGGGAGGATGCAGTCTGTCATGTTTCTGCTGGAAGGGACAAACTGGGACTTGATATCCACTACATAAATGCCTTCAAAGGTAAGTTGGTCTTTAGTTTGGATTAGATTTGGAGTTTGTCACTTTGTCTTTTGTCACTCACTTGGTATGCCTCTGCAATTCAGGTCGGGGCATTTTCACGACTGTTCCATTCCAAAAAGGAGACTTCCTTTTGGAATACAGAGGTAAACTCATAACAAAAGAAGAATGTGAGCGGAGACACAGAGTTTATCATGACAGCCTGAAGGTGTTCATGTTTGAATTCAAGTTTGATGGAAAACTCTGGTGGTGCATATTATATCAGTGTAGTTTGATTAAGATTAAATGACACATTGCTTTTGATTTATGAAAAAAAAAAGCTTCCTAACTAACTAGTTAAGCTAATACTTTTTTGCCTAACCCCACAGTGTGGATGCATCTCAAGAAGATGGGTCATTAGGCAGACTTGTCAACGACAACCACATCAGTCCAAGTGCTAAGATGAAAATATTAAATATCAATGGAAAGCCCCATCTATGCTTATTTGCAAGCAGAGACATAAGTCCAGGCGAAGAAATAGACTATAATTATGGTGACTCGGATTGGCTCTGGAGATGCAAGGTATTTCTACAATTGTACTTTTTGGAACTGATAAATTGCATACCGTAAGCCATTTTTACATTTGTACCTACTCAAATTGGCTTAACGTGACTTAGGGCATCTAGTTTTTCACTGAAATTGAGTATCACCTACTGTGCCTGGGGTCACTATAGCAATGCAGCCGAGCATCCAGTGATATAAATGCCACAGCAAGCATGGACGTCAAGGTGACAAAATGCCTGCTGCTCAGTCTATACTTTAGTGTTCAATTCAGGGATCACGCTGTTAATTTTGGTCGCTATTTCAAACATTTCAGAGTTTCAAAAATGATGGCTTGGATTTTCACGAAGGAGGCGCACTCATAACTTATCGAGTGACACCATTGACCAGCCACCTGGTGGCATTCAGTCTATGTCAAATTTTCTGATCACTTTGGATCACTTGGAACCTTGGTGCAGTAGTTACTGAAAAACTACATGGTACTATAACCTACTGGAAAAACAGGGGTAGGTACTAATGGAAAACAGGCAATTGTGATGGCTGCCACATCAAAGCCCTCTAAAAGCACTAAAAAAATATCAGCAGGTATGCAGAAATAAAAAAAATGGCTTTCGGTTTCTAAATTTTAACAGTGATTGATGTTTAATGTGATTCTACACAGCAAAATCTCCAGTGTTAAATTAACACTGGAGAGTGTCTATAAGGGTCCACTGTGTGGACCCTTATAGACAGTGTTAAATACAACACTGTTGAGTGTTAAATTAACACTTTTGACAGTGTTATATGTTTAAAAGTAACCTAGTCAGTTTTGAAGATTAACAATGGCTAACACTGAGCAGTGCTGATTTTCTAACACTGGAAAATAACTCAAAATGTTAGAAATATTCCAGTGTTAGAAAATCAGCACTGCTCAGTGTTAGCCACTGTTAATCTTCAAAACTGACTAGGTTACTTTTAAACATATAACACTGTTAAAAGTGTTAATTTAACACTCAACAGTGTTGTGTGGACCCATATAGACACTCTCTAGTGTTAATTTAACACTGGAGATTTTGCTGTGTAGCCTCTTTAGTTAGATTCATTTTAAATTTTGGCCCTCGAAGATAAATGGGCCCTAGTGACAGTTCGTTGCTGCTACAGGTGATTGTTTTACTCCTTTAGCAATGGCTTAAAAAATAAAGAAATCACACTGACTATTTGTCTCTTAATCATAGGGACTTAAATTCTCTATACATGACAGTGAATATTTTAAAGACATTAGCTTGAAACTTATCTTTCTCATACAGTTTATTTAATGTTTCAAAAGCCTCTTCAAAAATGCACTGTATATTCATTTTCTATCTGTTACACATGAAGACTGAGACCAGCCAGATTCAGAAGACTGTGAGCTGCCTAAAGCCGCAACCAAACAGCTTTCCAAACAATGATCTGGACCTGAAACATCCAGAGCCTGAAAGGGTAAATATAATCCAGTGTACCACTTAATGAACTAATAATTTAATCTATCATCATTCTTTATGGATGCTGTGTGTGTGTGTTTGGCAGTCACCTGGGTGTGATGTGATTTACATGGACCGTGGCTTGTAGGTCCTTTTCATTGTTTCAAAGTGCAAGTCTGGATAACATCTGAGTGTGTGTGTGTGTGTGTGTGTGTGTGTGTGTGTGTGTGTGTGTGTGTGTGTTAACCACCCAAATGTGACTTAGGAGGACCACACTGTTATTGGGAGACTCCGTCAAAGTTTGCTTCATGGTGACATCACTCTGGTTTTAGGAGGGGTCTTCTTGTATTTTTTGACAGTTTGACCTACAGCATGCAGAACTGACTACATGTGCTTTGTTTCTATGTTGAAATGGTTTGAAACTCAGGCTTGAACATTAAGATAGATAGTGTTAGGTATTTTAGTACCATGGTAGCATTTACTGGATATTGTTTTATAGTGACATTATGCAGGAAAACTCTGTCATTCAATAAGGCCCCTTTGTTTCAGTGTTTTTCTCTTTGACCCAAGAATTGATGTGTGAGAATCACAGGCTGGTACAAGGTTGAAATACCACAGAGATCACTCCCTCAGCTACATTAGTTTCTTAATCTTTTAGACGCCTGTTGAAGGCCAAATGGTTTGTTTCAGATTTCACTAATGAAAGAACTCTTCGTTTTGTGCCTTGAAAATATGTCGCTGAGATAATCACAATTGTAGCTGAACTGATAAACTACACAAAGGATGCTTCTTCACCCAAGGGCAGGAAGACGCTGCCTTATCTTGGTCTGTACTGGTTTAAACTGATAAATCTGCTGTCTCATGAATTTTTACCCTCTATATAAACTGTTGTACTTGTGAATAAAGTTGAGTCACTTTGGGAAGACAATCTAAAGCAGTCTCTGTTTTCTTGTTCTCCCAAGCTGCTCCCGAGCTCGTACTAACACGCTGAATGGCATGCTTGAATATTACTTGAGAATATATTTGACTGTGTTACAGACTAAGGGACATTCTCTGCTGATAGGTGAAGGTACATTCTCTGCTGATAGACGTCCACGCCTCGGAGGAAGCCGATCCACGGAGTAGGCCCTGGAAACCGTTTCCTTCAGATAGTACTATACAACTTCTTAACTTGTTTTAGGCACTTTTTACTGCTGTAGTGCATGGGTTCTCTCTGGCTGTGTACTCTGGCTTCTTCCCACACTGTAAAACCTAATAAGTTCACAGAACTCAAAAATTGTTGTGTAACAGATTACACAACAATTTTTTAGTGATGTTTTTAAAAGTTTTAAGTTTAACTACAATAAAAATTATAGTTGCAGTTGCCTTAAATTACCTCAATGTTAACTCATAAATGTTGATATTCCTCAACTTATAATTAGGGAGTAATAAACTCAAAATGTTCAATTTTTTCAACTTAATTAAGGTGGGAAAGACACTCAAAATATTTTACATATTGCAACTCATACGATGTGGGAAATAAACTCAAACTTTTTCATATTTTCTAACTTATAATATGGGAAATAACACTTAAAATCTTCAATATTTTTTAAAATACTGTGGGAAATACACTTACAAATAATTCTAAACTGTTTACCCAGTAAATTATAATCAGCTAAAAGTGTTAGAAAACATGAAAGTAACAACACTAACAATTTAACAACTTTTTATTAAACACAATGTGCTTTTAAAAAGGCACAAACAACAGAGCTCACTCATAAAAAAGTGCTTCATAAATAAAACAAGAGAAAAAGACTCCAAGGGTCTCCATCTCAATTCTAAAATTCAATAACATTTTCAGTATTAACAGCAATTGCAGCTATTAGAACATTGATGCATTTAACACTTACTGTACCTTGACAGCTGCAGCTCACTTTCTTTTTTAAAAATACATAAAAAAAACAGTACTGGTTTCCACTGCTGTACTTATAGGGAACAAACATCAAGGCAGTGCATTTACGTATTAGGCAACAGAACATTAAACATGAATAGTGAACTGAACAGTCATTCATCTTAAATGTGAGGTAGAAGAGGCAAATGATTAGGAAAAAAACAAACAAAAAAGCTTCCTCAATACTCAGCTTAACAAGTAGTCCATTCTGAGTGATTCACTCATTGAACAAATCATTCTTCAGCATCAGTAGACGCCCTTTCAGTGGTTTGTTGTCCTCAAGGCACATCACAACCTTTTGGATAAATGTGAATGTAAGCTCAAGTTTCTTTGGGTATTGTAGGTCTAATGCATAGATGTACCCAAAGAGCAGGAGAAATGACTCAGCCAGATTTGTGGGACCATTCACAAGTATTTCATCCTCAACGACAATGCAGATGCTTTCGGGACTGAAGAGGGCCGAATCAGTAGTGTCATCCGTGACAACTGTCAGCAGAGCCACAGGAGTGTCAGTGAGGTCTGGACCATCTGCTGACTGCAAAACAAAAATAATACAAGAATGAGTTCAGCCCCACAAGGACACAAATCATGCTATTGATTAGAGGTGTGAATCTTCATAAGTCGCACGTTTCTTTTAGGATTATAATGTCAACGATTTAATTTGATATTGCGATACATCATGATGCATTACAATAATCTTAATTTGGGTTTGGTTTCAAAACATATGTGCAAATAAATGTTTTCAATAATAAATATATGCCAAGATATTTGTTTTTGTTATTTACCAAACATTTCTCTGACCACAACATGGCACCTCCAAAAAAATAGAACACTTGAATTTTAAAAAGGGAGATAGTTTTTATCTGCAGATTTTTTTTGTATAATAATCTTTCAACTATTTTCATGTTTTCTGGTTTATGCGTAACAATCTTCTTGCAATCTTATTCAACAATAGTTGATATATGGGAGAAAACAAGTCAGATGAGGACTGTGTTGAACATCCTTCCTGATATACAGTGGGGCAAAAAAGTATTTAGGCTACGTTCACACTGCAGGTCTTAATGCTCAATTCCGATTTTTTGATCAAATCCGATTTTTTTGTCTGCTCGTTCACACTACAAATAAAATGCGACAGCAAACGCGCTCTAGTGTGAACGCTCAAAGCGGCCCGCATGCGCAAAAGAAGATGTCACACACAACGCGCTCTGTTTAGACCCAGAGCAACAGTATTGTTTGACTGATGGCCCTTAATATAAAGACTTCGGACTTCACGTTTCCCAGTTTTTGCTTTAAGTTATTTTGTTATTTACATAATAATGTAATTAACCTAATAATGATCCTTATTGCTGTTTAAGAGAGGAGCGGTGCTTCAAAGGATAGTTGCAGATTTCTGTCAGAATCTGCAGATTATACAGTACAAATAAAATGTTTACGTTGTCTTCCCAACAGTTTCACTAACATCTACACTGGATGGCCAGGAAGCGTTCGCGATGTCTTCTCGGGCGCTTCTCTGGCGCTGATAATTGGCTTCAGTGTGTCGGTGACGTAAAAGGCGGATTTAATGCGACTTGACCGTTCAAACAGCAGTCGCTTTCTAAAACATCGGATATGTATCGGATTCAGTACCACATACGAAAGTGACCCAGATCGGATTTGAAAATATCGGATTTGCGCCGTTCACACTGTCATAGCATGATCGGATATGGGTCGCATAGGGTAAAAAAAAAATCGGATTTGATGCGCTTTCGCCTGCAGTGTGAACGTAGCCTTAGTCAGCCACCGATTGTGCAAGTTCCCCCACCTAAAATGATGACAGAGGTCAGTAATTTGCACCAGAGGTACACTTTAACTGTGAGAGACAGAATGTGAAAAAAAAATCCATGAATCCACATGGTAGGATTTGTAAAGAATTTATTCGTAAATCAGGGTGGAAAATAAGTATTTGGTCAATAACAAAAATACAACTCAATACTTTGTAACATAACCTTTGTTGGCAATAACAGAGGTCAAACGTTTACTATAGGTCTTTACCAGGTTTGCACACACAGTAGCTGGTATTTTGGCCCATTCCTCCATGCAGATCTTCTCGAGAGCAGTGATGTTTTGGGGCTGTCGCCGAGCAACACGGACTTTCAACTCCCGCCACAGATTTTCTATGGGGTTGAGGTCTGGAGACTGGCTAGGCCACTCCAGGACTTTCAAATGCTTCTTACGGAGCCACTCCTTTGTTGCCCGGGCGGTGTGTTTTGGATCATTGTCATGTTGGAAGACCCAGCCTCGTTTCATCTTCAAAGTTCTCACTGATGGAAGGAGGTTTTGGCTCAAAATCTCACGATACATGGCCCCATTCATTCTGTCCTTAACACGGATCAGTCGTCCTGTCCCCTTGGCAGAAAAACAGCCCCATAACATGATGTTTCCACCCCCATGCTTCACAGTAGGTATGGTGTTCTTGGGATGCAACTCAGTATTCTTCTTCCTCCAAACACGACGAGTTGAGTTTATACCCAAAAGTTCTACTTTGGTTTCATCTGACCACATGACAGTCTCCCAATCCTCTGCTGTATCATCCATGTGCTCTCTGGCAAACTTCAGACGGGCCTGGACATGCACTGGCTTCAGCAGCGGAACACGTCTGGCACTGCGGGATTTGATTCCCTGCCGTTGTAGTGTGTTACTGATGGTGACCTTTGTTACTTTGGTCCCAGCTCTCTGCAGGTCATTCACCAGGTCCCCCTGTGTGGTTCTGGGATCTTTGCTCCCCGTTCTCATGATCATTTTGATCCCACGGGATGAGATCTTGCGTGGAGCCCCAGATCGAGGGAGATTATCAGTGGTCTTGTATGTCTTCCATTTTCTGATGATTGCTCCCACAGTTGATTTTTGCACACCAAGCTGCTTGCCTATTGTAGATTCACTCTTCCCAGTCTGGTGCAGGTCTACAATACTTTTCCTGGTGTCCTTCGAAAGCTCTTTGGTCTTGGCCATGGCGGAGTTTGGAGTCTGACTGTTTGAGGCTGTGGACAGGTCTCTTTTATACAGATGATGAGTTCAAACAGGTGCCATTCATACAGGTAACGAGTGGGGGACAGAAAAGCTTCTTACAGAAGACCTTACAGGTCTGTGTGAGCCAGAGATTTTCCTTGTTTGAGGTGACCAAATACTTATTTTCCACCCTAATTTACGAATAAATTCTTTACAAATCCTACCATGTGAATTCATGGATTTTTTTTCACATTCTGTCTCTCACAGTTGAAGTGTACCTCTGGTGCAAATTACTGACCTCTGTCATTTTTTTAAGTGGGGGAACTTGCACAATCGGTGGCTGACTAAATACTTTTTTGCCCCACTGTACACCCTGGTTCTCCTTGAGTTCTGAGCAATGTCATATGGTTGATGCTGAGGCCAGTACACTTACATCACAAGTCCTGAATAACGTGGAGGCATCTTCACGCAGGTACACAGGAAGTGCACGAAGGACGAGGGCCCGTCTTGTATTTACATCATGCTGTTCCTAGATGAACACACAATATCTATTAGAATAGTATTTACACAAATGCAGAGTAAAAACAAAGTGTTGGATAGCCATGTTCTGATTGTCATTGTTATAGATCAGGGGTGTCCAAACTTTTTGTGTAACGGGCTAAACCTGTCAATCTAGAAGGGTAACCCAAAAAAAATCTAAAAATTTTGAATAATTCAAGGCAAAATTCTCTAGTTTCTTTGTATTTATTTTTTATTTAAATTGGGACACAAATTATAAAACTCACCCACTGACAACTGGTGAAATGTTGACTCTCTGTAGCGCTCTTTGCAGTCTGATATCTGTAAACAATATGTGCACAAAGACGACTTATTAATGTTCAAAAACATTTCTTGCACAGCACACACACACAAGTAGTCAGCTGATCTCATCTGATGCAGATCTGCTCCTTGATCAAGTGACATTTGTCCGGATTTTTGGCACGAGTGACGTCGAATCAGCACCGCAGCTGGATGGCCCGATTTACATACCCAGCGCAGCTGATACTCACCACAATAATTTACTAAGATTATATGCACTCCTGTTATTAAGTCCAGTTCAGTCTGTTAATGTTAACCGTTTCAAACTAATGTTGATAGGTGTGTTGCTAAGCTTAATAACTTAAATAACAAACTTGAAATTTACCCGTCCTATTTTCCCTTTTATTGTTTTTTCTCTGTGCTGTAAATCTTCTGTCTAAGAAGAAATTTGAGGCTGCTGTTCTGAAAATAAGCTACCAAAGCTTTTTCTGAATGAATCAATAAAGATCCATTTATGGAAAGCTGTGATGAAAGCAGTTTTGTCTTTAATTATATTCAACAATATAACATATTCGACCACTTTTAAGTGATTTTGTGATCTTTAATACACTTTAATACACTAAAGTTAAGGTTATTTACCTAATTTCTAGTAAGTAGCCCTCAGTGAAAAAAGTTTGGACACCCCAGCCTTACAGGTTAGGGAGTATTTGTGATCCGCACAGTCTGCATCAATGATTCTTTCTTAGCCTGGGAGCAGAACGCGGCTCTTTATTTTCATTTCATTTCAATTTATCTAGCAAAGATCGATAGGGTCTGGCTTAAAGGTGTCAAGGAGGCGCCTCAGTCTGGCTGGTTGAGCCTTGTCGAATTAGCGCGAACAATTTAGCTGAACTTCGTTCGTAGCACCGAGTTCGACCAGTGTATAATGTTAGGCTGAATCAGGCGATGCATTTTTCCGCAAGCCTTGACTTGTAGAGCTCGCTTAGTGGAATACCCCTCTAAACTGTTAAAAGGATTTCGAGATTATCTCACAACCACACATTTGAGACTACGAAAAAATACAAACGTGTCTAATTACCATCATGATAACACACTCATGTTGTTTATTATTGTTCGCTTCATGCTAGCACACACACACAGCTCAACAGCGTAAACTACTGACTGTGTAACACGGACACTTATTGAAATAAGTATACTCACAATACGCACGTACGTTACCGGCGAATACGACAACCAGTGGAAAGTTTTAGTAGAAAGTTCAAATGCATGGAGCTAGAACTGCCACCGTCAACTTCCCGGGCAAGAATACAATGCATTATGGGAAATGTTGTCCCCCACGGAAAACCGCCAAAACGTTACATCATTCTAATTTGAAATAACATTACGTATTTGTCACATTAGAAAACTTCTAAAATTACAATTACTTGGATTCGAATTCATTTATAACAAACATTCACTGTGCACAAAGTACGAATATATTTCCAGTAAAAAATAAAAAAGAATGTTTATCGAAATTAAATTTAAACAAAACAAAAACACGTTAGACTTACCAAATTTAGGGCAGTTGATGAAAAAAAATAAGGTGGTGGTCGTGGTGGGTTGAAGTTGGGGACTCTTAATCCACACGGGCTGGCCAAAACTTCCCCGTATCAAGGTAAATTCAAGATGGCTGACTAAGCTTTCCTGAGGGAGCGACAAGACTCCACCCACCAGAACGTCACTAATATATGCTTCTTAAACTTTTTGAGCGTTCCAAAAAATTTAGCTAAAAAATATTGAGCCCTATTCAATTAAAGCTGCATAAAAGCCAACAGAGCTCAATACTTTATAGTTTGCTCAACTACAAAACGACATTTGAGTGTTATGAGCTTATTAGTTATGAGCTAGAACAACTGTTAGGGATTACAGTGCACAGTCCAAAGATGTAGCTTATGGGGTTAGGTTAACTGGTGATTCAAAACTGCCCTTTGGTGTGAATGCAAATGCTTGTCCTTCCATGTTAGACTGGTGATCTGTCCAGGTTGTACTGCCCTATGGTAGCTGGTATAGGCCCCAAACCTGCTTGCTACCCCACAATCCTGATAAGGATAAGTGGAAGAGGATGGATGATTGCAAAGGAATCAGTTGTTAATTATTGTAGCCAGTATTTTTTTCAGAAGAAAAAATCCCCCCCCAACACACACACACACATCATTCTTTATGGATGCTGTGTGTGTGTGTGTGTTTGGCAGTCACCTGGGTGTGATGTGATTTACATGGACGAAGTTTATTAGTTGATATCTGCAACTGAATTGAAAACACCTCACCTTTCCAACTGTCCAAAACAAATAAATGTTGCAATATTTTGCTAACAGTTTCACAATCATCGTCTGGTGTGCACAACAATATCATCTTTGGACAAGTGCATTCAGTGTGTGGGACCGGTTTCCTCCCTCAAGTGGCTTGGGTATAAGTGCAAAGGTGAGACATTTAGTGAATAGGTACAGTGTATAGTAAAAAGCATTAATAGAGTTCAACAAGTTAAGACTAGCTGAAATGAACACTGCTCCCTTTTTAATTAATGGGTGGTCACGTCTAATTAAAGAAATGTAGTATTACCTCATTGGTGCAGGACCTTGTAAAAATGGTATACTTGGGATTGTCCTCAATTCCCCATTCCATAACATAAACTGCTCAAAATAATAAAGGGAACACTTAAACAATGCGATGTTACTCCAAGTCAGAACACACTTCTGTGAAATCAAACTGTTCACTTAGGAAGTAACACTGACAACCAGTTTCACATGCTGTTTTGCAAATAGAGTAGACAACAAGTGGAAATTATAGTCAATTCACCATAATAAAGGACTGGTTCTGCAGGTGGTGACCACAGACCACTTCTCAGCACCTATGCTTTCTGGCTGATGTTATGGTCACTTTTGAATGCTGGCGGTGATTTCATTTTAGTGGTAGCATGAGACGGTCTACAACCCACACAAGTGGCTCAGGTAGTGCAGCTCATCTAGCGTAGCACATCAATGTGAGCTGTGGCAAGAAGGTTTGCTGTGTCTGTTAGTGCAGTGTCCAGAGCATGGAGGTGCTACCTGGATGTGGAGTAGGCCATAGGAGGGCAACAACCCAGCAGCAGGACCGCTACCTCCACCTTTGTGCAAGGAGGAACAAGAGGAGCCCTGCAAAATGACCTCAAACAGGCCACAAATGTGCATCTGTCTGCTCAAATGGTCAGAAACTGACTTCATGAGGGTGGCTTGAGGGTCCAGCGTCCACAGGTGGGGATTGAGCTTGCAGCCCAACACCATGCAGGATGCTTGGCATTTGCCAGAAAACACAAAGTTTGGCAACTTCGGCACGGGCACCCTATGCTCCTCACAGCTGAAAGGAGGTTCAAACTGAGCACGTGACAGTCTGGAGATGCCGTGGGGAACGTTCTGCTGCCTGCAACATCCTCCAGCATGATCATATTGGCAGTGGGTCAGTAATGGTGAGGGGTGGCATTTCTGTACCTGCCAGAGAGCCTGACTGTCATTGGGTAACAATGTGGCTGGAGTATGTCAGCAGTTCCTCCATGACAAAGGCATTGATGCTATGGACTGGCCCGCCTGTTCCCCAGACCTAAATCATGTCTCACTCCATCCACCACAAACTGTCCAGGGGTTGGCAGATGCTTTAGTCCAGGTCTTGGAGGAGATCCTTCAGGAGACCATCCGCCACCTCATCCCGTGCATGCCCAGGCATTGTAGGGAAGTCATACAGGCATCTGGAGGCCACACACATTCAACTACACACTTTCATGCCATTCAACTACCTAAAGAACAAAGTATTTAATAAGAATAATTCCTTCATTCACATCTGGGATGTCCTTTTTTTGGGGGGGGGGGGGGGGGGGGGGATTAGCAGTGTATGTGTAGTCATTAAAATATCCTTAAGTGTGAACAGTTTGGTTTGTTTTTTTTTTTTCAGCATTTGACATTACTGCAATGCTTTGACAAAAAACTACTTCACTTAAATAGAACTGCAAAGCTAAATTAAGTCTATCAAAATGTGTTTCAGTTTGTTTAGGGGTCTGGCACAAATCTTGCCTTACAAAATTGGCAAATCAGAATTGCCACCAGTCAACACAGGTGTGTATCCCATTCATATTTGGCTTGACTTTGTTTTTCAGTTTATTTTTTACCTGTCTAAAGTATTGATCAATTAAAATAACTTTTGTTCTTACATTCCAGAAAGAAGAAATTTCTGAATATTCAGGGGAGGATGGATTGCCACATTCAGTTCTGGATCAAATATCAAGCGATGATGATGGCAACCACAGCATATCAGAAGAAGAATATGTGCCAGATTCAGAGTCATATGATGAAGATTCAGATGAAGACATCTCATTATTGCCAAGCACATCAAAAGGTCTGCTATGCCAAAATGACATCTCCAAAGCGCATGAACAATCAGATTCAATGAATTTAATCCACAACTTGACAAAGGACAAGCCACAAGATAAAAATGAGCTTTGCGAAACTGAATCAGAAAAAATGACTTTAAGTAAAAGAAATTACTGCTATTTTTGTGGCAAACCACAAGCTAAAATTTCCCGCCACCTGAAAACGCACAAAACGGCTCCTGATGTTGTGCATGCATTTTCCCTGCCTAGAGACTCAAACGAGCGTAAAAGTCTGTTAGAGAAATTGAGAAATAAGGGAAATTTTAAGCATAATGCTGCAGTTTTGCATGGTGGAGTGGGACCACTGAAAGTGAAGAGAAGACCCAAGATTAAAGCAGTAGAGGGAAAGTTCGCTCATTGCTTTTATTGTCAAGGGATGTATGTTCGCAAGGATCTTTGGAGACATGTCCGCAGATGTCCGAACAAACCAAAAGATGACACGGATAAAGAACCTGGAAGAACCAAAGTACTCGGCCTGGCTTTAACTCTGGAGTCTCAGTGTTATCCGCAGGTGTCAAGTGGAGTCTGGAAGGTTCTTGCTGTTATGAAACAAGATGAGATTGCCTCAGCTGTGCGAAATGACTTTACTGTTATTCAGTTTGCCCAGTCCCTCTACAATAAACATGGACAAGACCCTACAAAGTATGATTATATACGACAGAAGCTTCGTGAAGCGGGACGTTTGTTGTTGTGTCTGCGCACAGAATTCTCAGTGCATAACATGGAAGAAGCTATTAAGCCTGCTAATTTCCAGAGAGTTGTGCAAGCAGTAAAGAAAGTTTCAGGTTTTGATGAAGAGACACTGTCATACAAAACTCCAAGCCTTGCGCTGAAACTGGGACATACACTGCATAAAATGTCTGACATTATCCATTGTCGTGCCCTCATGACAGAGGATGAAGCCCTAATCAAGTCCACTGATGCGTTCAAGAAGTTGTATGTCTCCAAATGGTCCGAGATGGTGTCTCACCGTGCCTTGAACACATTGAGTGAGGCAAAGTTTAACAAGCCATCAACATTGCCCTTTACAGAAGATGTTCGGATTCTCCATCACTACCTTCAAAAATCTGCAGAAAGTGCCTTTTGCAGCTTGGAGAACGAAGCCACAGCTCAGAATTATGCCCAACTTGCACAAGTTACACTCTCACAAATCATTGTGTTCAACCGAAGACGTTCTGGAGGGGTTTCAAAGATGCGCCTCAAAAGTTTTCTTGAAAGAGACAAAACAGCACTCCACACAGATGTTGCCATGGGGCTCTCAGAAATGGAACAGAGACTCTGTAACTATTTCTGTAGAATAGAAATAATGGGAAAAAGGGACAGAAATGTTCCAGTTCTGCTAACACCAAGCATGCTGGATGCTCTGTCACTACTGGTTAGTAGGAGGCCTGACTGTGGTATTTGTGCCACTAATATCTACCTCTTTGCAAGACCCCGATCAATGAGTCATTACAGAGGAATGGACTCCTTGCGTGTTCATGCACACCAGTGTGGAGCAAAGCAGCCTGAGTATCTAAGATCGACACAGCTCAGAAAACATGTTGCCACACTCTCACAAGTCCTTAATTTGAAAAACAACGAACTTGATCAGGTTGCAGATTTCCTGGGTCATGATATCCACGTTCACCGCGAATTCTACAGATTACCAGTTCCCACAACACAGCTGGCCAAGATTTCCAAACTGCTTTTAACACTGGAAAAAGGACATCTTTCCCAGATCCAGGGGAAATCACTGGATGAGATCAAAATAGAAGGTTTGTATTGAAAGGAGCAAATATTAGGGCAGTAGTTGAATATTATGCTTTATCAACAGAATTAAAACCTAAAAGCACAGACCATTCTGTTAAATGTCCATGATTTAAGGTTCTTGAAGTCTATTGTTTCATCACTTTGCAACATTTGGCAAACTGCAGAGTGGTGGCCTTAAATAGTAAAACTATGTACTATAATTTCCAGTATTTGTTCTGTATTTTGTCATATCTCGTTGTTAATGTGAGGTTTTTGGGGGGGTTGTGTTTGTTTGTTTTTTTGTTTTGTTTTTTCCCCCCCCCACAATTTCTCAGATGAAATTGCATTAAGTGATGCTGAAACAAAGGACAGTGAGAGTGAATCAGATGATGATGACACAGCACTCACAATGTCGGCGTGTGGCACCAGTGAGCCTGTACATGCAGTAGCTGATTCCACAAACACAGCGCAGCTCCAAGACACTGTAGATTGTGGTAAGTTACCACTAGCTTGGTTTCTGTGGATAAAATGTTTGTTACAAATATTAAAACTTAATCAAATTGTGTAATCAGCAGATGAAGGACCACTCACAATGCCTGCAGCAAGTGAGACTGCTGCTCCCTCTGAAGGTAAGGGGTGCAGTTGGTTCTCTAAGCTTATTATTGTTTCATCACTTTGCAACATATGGCAAACTGCAGAGTGGTGGCAAAAAGTCACTTGGATGAGTGACAAAATGTTTCTCCAACTGAAAACGCTACGTCCAGATTAACAGAATCAACGTTTTGGGATTTACTTACCTGGATGATTGAGCATGCATCAAGAGACTTTTATTCAACTTTTTATTCAGTCTTTTATTCACAGCGGAACACTAAATGTTGTCTCATTTTAGAAATTTGATAAATTTTCAAAGAGAATTTTAGCTCGTTTTGATATTGATGGTAGCAACACATTTCAGAAGTTAGTACAGGGTAGCATCCATTCTTTTAACAAGCAAATGTTTTTTGTTTTTTTTGTTTGGTTTTTTGTTTGTTTTAACTACTACTACTTTATATATCTTCCAGAGAAAAATGCTGCTCAATCCCACAATTCCCGAAGAGCTCCCAAAAACATGTGGTCCAAGGCTGAGGTTGCTGCAGTGATGAGGCATTTTAAAGACCACATAAACGAAGGGAAACTAGCCACCAAAAATGAATGCAGTCATTGCAAATTGGTAGAAGATCCGGTGTTGGCAGGAAGAACAGTTCAAAACATAAGAGATTTTGTAAGAAACAGAGGATTAACTGCAAAAAGGCAGAAAAAAATGAATTAAAATAACTGTTTAGCCAGATGTGGTTTTACATCTTGGTCAGATTGCCAATTGTTGTTAACACTGATGTTCTGTTTAAAGAAAAAAAAAAGTTCTTGTTAAATACAGAAGCAGTTTGTATTTCATAATTTTTACATTTAATTTATTTAGGGTTTTTTTTTGACGGGTTATATTTAAAATAAAAAATTATAAATGCATATTTTCTCCCCTTAATATTTACCTTTAAACTATTAAAATTCATTTTAAATGTTTTTAATTTTTCTGTTTTCTATATTTTTATATTTCTGTGGGAAGCGTGGGCATTTTTGTCCATAGATTTCTTTTTTTATTTATGGTTAAAATTAATGTTCAGATCCAAGAACACTAATAAAATGATGTTCCAGTAATCCTGTGTCCTGTCAGATGTGTATTCATGGTAATGATGAGCTATTTAAATATTACATCATTGTCCCTTTAAAGACCCAATATTGTTTTTTTTGGACCTCATAAAACACATTGTTGTCAAGTGGACAATGTCTCCAGAAAACACAATAGAGTCTGGTTGGTGTGTATCAGTGTATCTAGACTTCTATAGGGAGTGTATGAGGTCTGAAGTGACCCAAATTTTTTTCAGATTTTTTCGAACACTTTAACCTCGCTCCCTTGGCTCTAAGTCCATTGAAAAGGGTAGTCCACTTAAACCACCACCGGGCGGATTGACGTAGGATAGTCCCTCCATACCACATAGACCCGTATGTGTGTGTGTGTGTGTGTGTGTGTGTGTGTGTGTGTGTGTGTGTGTGTGTGTGTGTGTGTGTGTGTGTGTGTGTGTGTGTGTGTGTGTGTCCTGCTGATCAAAGGGTCATAAAAGGCAGATCCTTGGTCAGGAAGAGGGTAGACCTCCCTCACCCTAGATAACATTGGTGAGGAAGTCAAGCAGTTAAAGCACTTAGACTAAAACAGATGTAACTACGTCAATCCTACCATAAAACAATAAGAGAAGGTATGACCTCTCTCGTGCTCCCAGGATGTGGGTGTGCATTCTAGTGTGGAATACACACCAAGCCTTTGCAGCCTGTTAAAGATCACACACAATTAATTATATGCCTCTAAGTATACATGGTTGAATATTTCCTAATACAAATAACTACATGCAGTATTCTACCATATGCAAACTTATATCACTAAAAGATTATACTGACTACTAAATACAATTTTCCATTAACACAATCCATACAAGCTCTCTCAGGGTGAAACTGTGACAAACAGTCCCTGTGCAAAGTTGCTTTCCTGATGAATCTGTTTTAAATGCTGTTGGAGATGCATCAGGACTTTCGATTGGTCTTAGGCATGGCGATGCTGGAAGGTTGAGCCCTTGTTCAACAGCAGACTGAAGGTGAGCTATGCCAGAAGCTGAGAGGACTGACAGATCAATGGAAACAAAAGGTATTTGCCTTGTGTTTGGTGTGTAAAGTTTGCAGTACTGGGAGGAACACTGTCTTGTGAAGTGAACACTTGGATTTTCCGTCATTGTTTTTTGAATTACTGTGGACACATGGCACTGTGCATCAACACGATGAACACCAGTCTTCAACTGAACAGGGCAGAATATTGAGCTCAGCACCTCTGCCCTCAATGAATAGGCATGTTGAGTGACACCCTTTGAAGCAAGGGATTTCACAAGCTGGAATACTTTGTTCTCCTCTGAACTATTCAACATGTTTTGAGCAGTACGACTGTCACAGTAAACGCAGCACAGACTTTGACAGAAGGCATCAAAGGCACAGGTGTTCATGACACAGTATTGTCCTTTGCCAAGTTTTACTGCACTGTAAACCCCAACAGTCTACCTGACTTATAAAGTTTGTGGATATAACAATTGAAATTCCTCAAAGTTGAAACAACTTAAAACTTTTGTTCTGTTAACGATTCAAACAGTTATAATTGTACATGGCTTAGAAGTTAAGAGTAAATACTGCTTTCTTAATTATGATTTTTGAGTAAATGTTTTTTTTCCGAGCTCCGCATGTGTATGTCAACTACGTCATGACGTTTTCTCTCTAACCTGAACGACGTTGACAGAAAATTCTGTTCAATATGGCTGCCCTTCTCGAGCGACTGGAGAGCACATTTGGAGAAACTTGTAAGTAAAACGGAACCTTCGTTATGTTTATTTTTTCCGTAAAAAAGCAAGTATATTAATATGTTGCAGGCAAGAACTTCGATTTCGAATGCGCTGTTGTGTTAAAAAGCACAGAACAGGGCTCAGGGAGGGGCGGCCATCTGCTGCGACCGGTTGGGGTGAGAGAAGGAAGACAGGATAAAAGACATGCTGTGGAAGAGAGACAGAGGTTAACAACAGATATGATTCAATGCAGAGAGGTCTGTTAATACATAGTGAGTGAGAAAGGTGACTGGAAAGGAAAAACTCAATGCATCATGGGAATCCCCCAGCAGCCTATGTCTATTGCAGCATAACTAAGGGAGGATTCAGGGTCACCTGGTCCAGCCCTAACTATATGCTTTAGCAAAAAGGAAAGTTTGAAGCCTAATCTTGAAAGTAGAGATAGTGTCTGTCTCCTGAATCCAAACTGGAAGCTGGTTCCACAGAAGAGGGGCCTGAAAACTGAAGGCTCTCCCTCACATTCTACTTTTAAATACTCTAGGAACAACAAGTAGGCCTGCAGAGCGAGAGCGAAGTGCTCTAATAGGGTGATATGGTACTACAAGGTCATTAAGATAAGATGGGGCCTGATTATTTAAGACCTTGTATGTGAGGAGCAGGAGTTTGAATTCAATTCTGGATTTAACAGGAAGCCAATGAAGGGAAGCCAAAACAGGAGAAATATGCTCTCTCTTTCTAGTCCCTGTCAGTACTCTTGCTGCAGCATTTTGGATTAGCTGAAGGCTTTTCAGTGAGTTTTTTGGACATCCTGATAATAATGAATTACAGTAGTCCAGCCTGGAAGTAATAAATGCGTGAACTAGTTTCTCAGCGTCACTCTGAGACAGGATATTTCTAATTTTAGAGATATTGCGCAAATGGAAGAACGCAGTCTTACATATTTGTTTAATATGTGCATTGAAGGACATGTCCTGGTCAAAAATTACTCCAAGGTTCCTCACAGCATTACTGGAGGCCAAGGTAATGCCATCCAGAGTAAGAATCTGGTTAGATACCATATTTCTAGGCTTTTCAGGGCCGAGTACAATAACCTCAGTTTTATCTGAATTAAGAAGCAGAAAGTTAGCGGCCATCCAGGTCTTTATGTCTTTAAGACATTCCTGCAGTTTAAGTAATTGGTGTGTGTTATCTGGCTTGGACAGATAGAGCTGGGTGTCATCTGCATAGCAGTGAAAATGTATGCTATGTCTTCTAATGATGCTGCCTAAGGGAAGCATGTATAATGTAAACAGAATTGGTCCTAGCACTGAACCCTGTGGAACTCCATAATTAACCTCAGTGTGTGAAGAGGACTCTCCATTTACATGAACAAACTGGAGTCTATTAGATAGATATGATACAAACCACTGCAGTAGACACGTTTCATTCTCTTTAATCTAACTGAAATTGCTCTGCTCGTGCTTTGCATTTCACTACGACAACATTTTTCTATATTTGTAACACCTGCTGTAGGTACCTGTAATACCTACAGCATGTTCTAATCGCTCTAATAGGATATTATGGTCGACAGTATCGAATGCTGCACTAAGGTCTAGCAGGACAAGCACAGAGATGAGTCCACTGTCAGAGGCCATAAGAAGATCATTTGTAACCTTCACTAAAGCTGTTTCTGTGCCGTGATGAGCTCTGAAACCTGACTGAAACTCTTCAAATAAACCATTCCTCTGCAGATGATCTGTTAGCTGTTTGACAACTACTCTTTCAAGGATTTTTGATATGAAAGGAAGGTTGGAGATTGGCCTATAATTAGTTTCATCAGTTGTTCAGTTCTTATAAAATGTTGTATAATTGTACCAAATCACTGAGGATACATCCAATGTGTAAATCACAATCAACAATTTTACTGTGATATTCGCTCGTGTTTAGAGAATCTCCATCATCTTTGTTACTGAGTTTCCATTTTTGTAGGGCCAAATTTGTATTAAAAATTAATATTTTCATATGATGTGAAATGACTCAATCATTTCTAATTTTTAGAAGAAACCATTCATTAAGTCCCTTAAGGTGAAGATTTCATATATTGATAATGATAAAATTAACACAAATTAAAGGTTTCACTGATGAACACACAATTTTTCCTTGCTTTGAACCCCATGTTCTATATAGATTACAGCTCTGATCTGGAGAACACTATTTTAAAATACTGTGTAGGGTTTTTGTCAAATGATTAAGAAACAGACTCTCTGTCACAAGAGACAGAAAGGTTGTATCTTAAAAGAAAAGTCTCCAAAATTTGGTAGAGTCTGATGTCATGCAGTTTCATAAACATGTATTCTCCCCAAAGAATGACACCTGAAAACTTTGCGTTAAATGAACTTTTCTTTTCCCTTTTTAGGAGGTGCCTGATATCAACGTGAAACGCACTGCAGTACTTCGTGCCCTTCCTGTATGTCTATGTCTGTGTCACTTTTGGGCTCCTGAGAGGGGTTATCATCCACTTCCTACTCCACAAAGGCTTTGTGTGGATACTGACACTTCACTGTACCATCCTGTCTGGCAACCTCTGCTTCTTTTCGTATTTGTTTTGCAGAACAGATCCGCATGTTCCCTTCAATAAAACCAAGATGACATGCAATGAATTTATCTATCCTTATAGGGAGATTTTCATGCTTGAACAGACCATGTTTAATGTTCTTGAACTCTGCTTCAACATTAGCTGAAGTTGCAGTGACTTTTTCGCTCTGAAATAGGGGAACCATTTCTCCAGTCCAGAGTGGTAGGTATCCTCCCAATCTAATTAGGTGTGGGACGAGCTCAGGTAGATAGTGCATATTGTCTCGATCACCATGATCTTCAGCATGGCACCTGCTCCCCTCACAAATATCTGCCACCCTCTGCCTTAAGTCGGTGTTTATTTCTGTGCATGGATCCAATCTAATGTCTTCTTCTTCCTTATCATCAGAAACATAGTCTCATCTGCAATTTTTCTTTTCAGATTTGATTTGGACACTTCTGACATAATGGGGTTTCCAAAACTGTCACAGCCTTCTGTCTCACTTAATGCCACAATAGCAATGCTACGTATTAGGACCTTTGCTTCTTCCAAGGATTGGGACTTGACAAGTTGTGCCATTGATCGCACGTAGAAATCCCTCACCCGATGAGGCTTTTTTCTCAAACAGTCCCACTGGCAAATCATTTTGATTAAGTGTGCCACACCCACTCTAATGAAACATTCAATTCAATTCAATTTTATTTATATAGCGCCAAATCACAACATAAGTCGCCTCAAGGCGCTTCATAGATACAGAGAAAAACCCAACAATCATATGACCCCCTATGAGCAAGCACTTTGGCAACAGTGGGAAGGAAAAACTCCCTTTTAACAGGAAGAAACCTCCGGCAGAACCAGGCTCAGGGAGGGGCGGCCATCTGCTGCGACCGGTTGGGGTGAGAGAAGGAAGACAGGATAAAAGACATGCTGTGGAAGAGAGCCAGAGGTTAATAACAGATATAATTCAATGCAGAGAGGTCTGTTAACACATAGTGAGTGAGAAAGGTGACTGGAAAGGAAAAACTCAATGCATCATGGGAATCCCCCGGCAGCCTACGTCTATTGCAGCATAACTAAGGGAGGATTCAGGGTCACCTGGTCCAGCCCTAACTATATGCTTTAGCAAAAAGGAAAGTTTGAAGCCTAATCTTGAAAGTAGAGATAGTGTCCGTCTCCTGAATCCAAACTGGAAGCTGGTTCCACAGAAGAGGGGCCTGAAAACTGAAGGCTTTTATTCGATTCCATTACTGTGGGGGGGCTGGTTGACCTTTTGACCTTTACATTTTCATTAATATCTTTAAAACAGATGCAGCACAAACCAGCACAAACGTAGCACAGTTGATTGACACCAGTTTTGTTCGATTCCATTAATGTGGGGGGGCTGGTTGACCTCTGATGACCTCTAGAAATTTGTATGGATTTCTTTAAAATGATAGCAGCACAAACATAAATTTTTGCAGCACATACCAGCACAAACGTAGCACAGTTGATTGACACCAGTTTTGTTCGATTCCATTAATGTGGGGGGGCTGGTTGACCTTTTGACCTTTACATTTTCATTAATATCTTTAAAACAGAGGCAGCACAAACGACAATTTTAGCAGCACAAACGTAGCACAAATGTTTGACATCAATTTTGTTCGATCCCATTAATGTGGGGGGGCTGGTTGACCTTTTGACCTTTACATTTTCATTAATATCTTTAAAACAGAGGCAGCACAAACCAGCACAAACGTAGCACAGTTGATTGACACCAGTTTTGTTTGATTCCATTAATGTGGGGGGGCTGGTTGACCTCTGATGACCTCTAGAAATTTGTATGGATTTCTTTAAAATGATAGCAGCACAAACGTAAATTTTTGCAGCACATACCAGCACAAACGTAGCACAGTTGATTGACACCAGTTTTGTTCGATTCCATTAATGTGGGGGGGCTGGTTGACCTTTTGACCTTTACATTTTCATTAATATCTTTAAAACAGAGGCAGCACAAACGACAATTTTAGCAGCACAAACGTAGCACAAATGTTTGACATCAATTTTGTTCGATCCCATTAATGTGGGGGGGCTGGTTGAAGTTTTGACCTTTACATTTTCATTAATATCTTTAAAACAGAGGCAGCACAAACCAGCACAAACGTAGCACAGTTGATTGACACCAGTTTTGTTTGATTCCATTAATGTGGGGGGGCTGGTTGACCTTTTGACCTTTACATTTTCATTAATATCTTTAAAACAGAGGCAGCACAAACCAGCACAAACGTAGCACAGTTGATTGACACCAGTTTTGTTTGATTCCATTAATGTGGGGGGGCTGGTTGACCTCTGATGACCTCTAGAAATTTGTATGGATTTCTTTAAAATGATAGCAGCACAAACGTAAATTTTTGCAGCACATACCAGCACAAACGTAGCACAGTTGATTGACACCAGTTTTGTTCGATTCCATTAATGTGGGGGGGCTGGTTGACCTTTTGACCTTTACATTTTCATTAATATCTTTAAAACAGAGGCAGCACAAACCAGCACAAACGTAGCACAGTTGATTGACACCAGTTTTGTTTGATTCCATTAATGTGGGGGGCTGGTTGACCTCTGATAACCTCTAGAAATTTGTATGGATTTCTTTAAAATGATAGCAGCACAAACGTAAATTTTTGCAGCACAAACCAGCACAAACGTAGCACAGTTGATTGACACCAGTTTTGTTTGATTCCATTAATGTGGGGGGGCTGGTTGACCTCTGATGACCTCTATAAATTTTCTTGAATATCTTTAAAATGATAGCAGCACAAACCAGCACAAACGTTTGACATCAATTTTGTTCGATTCCATTAATGTGGGGGGGCTGGTTGACCTTTTGACCTTTACATTTTCATTAATATCTTTAAAACAGAGGCAGCACAAACGACAATTTTAGCAGCACAAACCAGCACAAACGTAGCACAGTTGATTGACACCAGTTTTGCTTGATTCCATTAATGTGGGGGGGCTGGTTGACCTCTGATGACCTCTACAAATTTTCTTGAATATCTTTAAAATGATAGCAGCACAAACGACAATTTTTGCAGAACAAACCAGCACAAACGTAGCACAAATGTATGACATCAATTTTGTTCGATTCCATTAATGTGTGTGTGTGTGGGGGGGGGGGGCTGGTTGACCTTTACATTTTCATTAATATCTTTAAAACAGAAGCCACACAAACCAGCACAAACGTAGCACAGTTGATTGACACCCATTTTGTTTGATTTAATTAATGTGGGGGGGCTGGTTGACCTCTGATGACCTCTAGAAATTTTGATTAATATCTTTAAAATGATAGCAGCACAAACGACAATTTTTGCAGCACAAACCAGCACAAACGTTTGATACCACTTTTGTTGGATTTGAAGAAGGTGGGGGGGCCAACTTCACTCACATATGTCATGTCTACTGAATTCTCATTTTTCATGCCTGTGGAGTTTATTATATGGATGTGGTAACAGTGTAAAGACAGCCTGCTCTTCTGATTTAACTTTTCAAGCATTCACACTAATTAGTGTTTAAACCTCCCATGGTTCTATATCTGGGGATGTGGCTTTGGTTTGCACTGATGAAAGCTTATAGTTGAAATGTGTTTGACGGTAAATGGTCAATAAAGAAGACAGCATTTTGTTTTGTTTTTACACAATGATTTTGTCATGTGCTGTGTGCAGGCAGGAACTGCGGACCCAATGTGCAGACACTTGGAGGTAAAAGTGTGAACTCAAAACAGCTTTAACGCTAAACACAAATATAACAAAAGCAAGAATACCAAAAGAAACTTACACAGGCAGCCAAACAGAACACACAGCATAGGATGAGGGAGATCGCAACAAAGACCAAAGAAAACTCAGGGCTTACATACCCAGAGAGAGCCATCAGGGAATGGGAGACAACAGAGAAACACAGCTGGGACAAATAAGGGTAGCGAGACAAGGGAAGCAAATCCAGATACATTAACATGAGACATGGACTTTCAAAGTAAAACAGGAAACATAACACAGACAACGCGGACTTGACGACTGGGATACAGCAGACAGGGGGAGACAGAACAACTATGTAACACAGAGACAGAAACCAGAAGACAGAACTCTAAGAAACCAAAAGACTAGAAATGATAAATAATGGCAAAATCAAAGTTCAATAATAATGTAAAACTCAAAATTTTGGGTCAACGAACCCAGGCACCCTAACAGATTTATTTTTACAGTTAATTTTTTTCTATTTAATTATTTAGTTACAGTCCACCATACCTCTGATCCCCTGTCAATCCATCCACCCCCTTTTTAATGGTGTATCTGATTCAGGGTCATGAAGGGCTGGAGCAGCTGTCACAGACTGAGCAAGGTACACCCTGTACAGGTCACCAGTCTATGGCAGTGTCCCACTGTGTGTATTTTAAAAAGTACCGCATCTTAAAAACCACGGCTGCAGATAGATGGCCTTGGCAACTCTTCACTACATTATGAGGGGGATTTTATTATAGCAAATGACAAAAAAAATGGACCACTCATGATCTATTCAAAATACAATCTAGAGATGTTTTAGTCCCTTAAAGAGAGCTAATTATGTTTATTTCCAGCTCCATACTTTAATTTGTGCACTACAGCAAATTTGTGTGATTCATTGCTGAAAATATGCTTATTTATCCTATACTGAGTCTTGGTGCAGTCCTTCAATTTATCTTCCATTTGAAATATGCCAGTTTAGCTGTCCTCTCTTTGAGCCAACCTTTGTCTTATTGGCTGCTCCTCAGAAGTTTTGAATAGCAGGTGGGTGGTACTTCTGTGCTTGGAGCAGGGATTACTTGTACATATACTGACCTCATTATTTGAAACTTGGCCCATGTTCGATATGAGCATTCACCATTTATATATACACAATATCTGTTGGTGTGTGTGTGTGTGTGTGTGTGTGTGTGTGTGTGTGTGTGTGTGTGTGTGTGTGTGTTAGAAAATATGGAAAAGGAATATTAAGTATTGGTCGAGGAGTTTGATTTCCAAACCAAATGCAAATCTTACTTTCATTCAGCAGTCCACCTTTTCTCAAAGCTCAGTTAAAGACACTTTTGACAATGTCATCTGGGTTGTAGCTTTGTTCCTGAAGATGTGCATGTCTTCAGGAATGAAAAGAAAGAAAGAAAGAAAGAAAGAAAGAAAGAAAGAAAGAAAGAAAGAAAGAAAGAAAGAAAGAAAGAAAGAAAGAAAGAAGTCCAGGAGATCTGAGTAGTTATTATGTCTGATGAAAAGAACAATCGAAAACAACCAAGGCACTTTATCTTCAGGTATTTGTATTAGGATCAGCACAGATTTCACTCTCTGGCATTATTTATAGCATAATAAGACATTTTACTTTTAAAAATCAAGGACACCAACAAGGCAGATAGGGCACATGCACTGGGGCCACAAATGTCCCAGGTTTAGTCCGTAATTCAATTCAATTCAATTTTATTTATATAGCGCCAAATCACAACAAACGTCGCCTCAAGGTGCTTCATAGATACAGAGAAAAACCCAACAATCATATGACCCCCTATGAGCAAGCACTTTGGTAACAGTGGGAAGGAAAAACTCCCTTTTAACAGGAAGAAACCTCCAGCAGAATCAGGCTCAGGGAGGGGCGGGGCCATCTGCTGCGACCGGTTGGGGTGAGAGAAGGAAGACAGGATAAAAGACATGCTGTGGAAGAGAGCCAGAGGTTAATAACAGATATGATTCAATGCAGAGAGGTCTATTAACACAGCGGTCCCTAAGCGCCACGGACCGGTTCATGCCCGACAATATTTTTACGGACCGGCCTAGTACCGTAAAAAAGAAGATTTATTCATAACACACGTGAAAAGACCCAGGAAAACAGAGTTAACGATAAAAACGATAACAAAATAACGCTAAAAAAACGATAAAAATCCTGAAAACCATACATTTCACACCTGAGCCTCAACTCTCAACTCTCGTGGCCCGGTACCAAACGACTCACGGACCGGTACCGAAGCCCGGGGGTTGGGGACCGCTGTATTAATACATAGTGAGTGAGAAAGGTGACTGGAAAGGAAAAACTCAATGCATCATGGGAATCCCCGGCAGCCTACGTCTATCGCAGCATAACTACGGGAGGATTCAGGATCAGTGCTCTAAGTGCTCTAATGGGGTGATATGGTACTACAAGGTCATTAAGATAAGATGGGGCCTGATTATTCAAGACCTTGTATGTGAGGAGCAGGATTTTGAATTCAATTCTGGGTTTGAAGGGAAGCCAAAACAGGAGAAATATGCTCTCTCTTTCTAGTCCCTGTCAGGACTCTTGCTGCAGCATTTTGGATTAGCTGAAGGCTTTTCAGCGAGTTTTTTGGACATTCTGATAATAATGAATTGCAGTAGTCCAGCCTGGAAGTAATAAAAGCATGAACTAGTTTTTCAGCGTCACTCTGAGACAGGATCTTTCTAACTTTAGAGATGTTGCGCAAATGGAAGAACGCAGTCTTACATATTTGTTTAATACGTGCGTTGAAGGACATATCCTGGTCAAAAATTACTCCAAGGTTCCTCACAGCGTTACTGGAGGCCAAGGTAATGCCATCCAGAGTAAGAATCTGGTTAGATACCATATTTCTAGGCTTTTCACGGCCAAGTACAATAACCTCAGTTTTATCTGAATTAAGAAGCAGAAAGTTAGCGGCCATCCAGGTCTTTATGTCTTTAAGACATTCCTGCAGTTTAACTAATTGGTGTGTGTTATCTGGCTTCATGGACAGATAGAGCTGGGTGTCATCTGCATGGCAGTGAAATTGTATGCTATGTCTTTTAATGATGCTGCCTAGGGGATGCATGTATAGTGTAAACAGAA
Organism: Aulonocara sp. 'chitande type north' Nkhata Bay; assembly: GCF_057382095.1. Taxonomy (NCBI): domain Eukaryota; kingdom Metazoa; phylum Chordata; class Actinopteri; order Cichliformes; family Cichlidae; genus Aulonocara; species Aulonocara sp. 'chitande type north' Nkhata Bay. The sequence goes on from NC_141350.1 coordinate 57,901,451, forward strand.
TTGGTCCTAGCACTGAACCCTGTGGAACTCCATAATTAACCTCAGTGTGTGAAGAGGACTCTCCATTTACATGTACAAATTGGAGTCTATTAGATAGATATGATACAAACCACTGCAGTACCTGTAATACCTACAGCATGTTCTTGTCAGCCGGTGATCGGCTGTGATCAGCTGATCACGGGGCCGGGGTTAAAGAGAGACGCCACCCACCTGTTCGCCGCTCAGACATCAGTCTCTTCGTGTCAGGAGCTCCGAAACTCTGCCGACGTCAGTCTCCGCCTGATTCAGCAACCGTGAGTGACAATCCCTTTCAATCCTTTTTCTCTTCCCGGCTCCGCTCGCTCTCTGTCTGTAACGACAGTTCCGAAGCCACGCTTCGTGCACTGATCATTACTAGAATAACTGCGTGTCTGCTCCAAACCCACCGCTAGCCTTCGCCGCGCTTGGGTCTAGCCAGCACGCCACACGGGCACGCCGAATTACTGTGTGTGATCCGCCCGACCGTGACAGTTCTAATCGCTCTAATAGGATATTATGGTCGACAGTATTGAATGCTGCACTAAGGTCTAGCAGGACAAGCACAGAGATGAGTCCACTGTCAGAGGCCATAAGAAGATCATTTGTAACCTTCACTAAAGCTGTTTCTGTGCTGTGATGAGCTCTGAAACGTGACTGAAACTCTTCAAATAAGCCATTCCTCTGCAGATGATCTGTTAGCTGTTTGACAGCTACTCTTTCAAGGATGTTTGATATGAAAGGAACATTGGAGATTGGCCTATAATTAGCTAAGACTGCTGGGTCTAGAGATGCTTTTTGAGTAAAGGTTTAACTACAGCCAGCTTGAAGGCCTGTGGTACATAGCCGATTATTAGAGATAGGTTGATCATATTTAAGATTGAAGAATTAATTAATGGCAGGACTTCTTTGAGCAGTTTTGTAGGAATGGGGTCTAAAAGACACGTTGATGGTTTGGAGGAAGTAATTATTGAAGTTAACTCAGAAAGATCAATTGGAGAAAAAGAGTCTAATATAACATCAATGGTACTAAGAGTAGCTGTAGATAATATTACATCTGTGGGATGATTATTGGTAATTTTTTCTCTAATGATAAAAATTTTATTTGTGAAGAAGTTCATGAAGTCATTACTAGTTAACGTTAAAGGGATGGTTGGCTCAAAAGAGCTCTGACTTTTTGTCAGCCTGGCTACAGTGCTGAAGAGAAACCGGGGGTTATTCTTATTTTCTTCAATCAGTGACGAATAGTAAGATGTTCTGGCTTTGCAGAGGACTTTCTTATAAAGCAACACACTATTTCTCAAGGCTAAATGATGATCCTCTAAATTTGTGACATGCCATTTCCTCTCCAGCTTATGAGTCATCTGCTTTAGGCTATGTGTTTGAGAATTATACCACGGAGTCAGGTACTTCTGATTTGAGACCTTAGTTTTCACAGGAGCTACAGTATCCAGAGTCGTATGTATTGAGGAGGTGAAATTATTAACAAGATAATCGACCTCTGTTGGAGTAGTATTCAGATAGCTGCTCTGCTCTATGTTGGTACAGGGCATTGAAGATGATAACAGTGGTTGGATTATATTCTTAAACTTAGTTACAGCACTTTCAGAAAGACATCTACTTTGATAAAGTCTACTTTCCACTGCTGTGTAATCAATTATTTTAAATGTAAATGTTATCAGGAAATGATCAGACAGGAGAGGGTTTTCAGGAAACACTGTTAAATGTTCAGTTTCTATGCCATATGTTAAAACAAGATCTAGAGTGTGATTATTAAAGTGGTGGGTGGGTTCTTTTCCTTTTTATGAAAAGCCAATTGAGTCTAATAACAGATTAAATGCCATGTTGAGGCTGTCATTTTTAGCATCTACATGGATGTTAAAATCACCCACAATAATTATTTTATCTGAGCTGAGCACTAAATCAGATAAAGAGTCTGAGAAATCAGACAGAAACTCTGTGTAAGGAGATGGGGGGGGGGGGGGGGGGGGGGTAGCAGGAGGAGAGAAGCTGCAGAGATGCGTGTAAGACTGCAACTCTGCTTCCTGGTCCCAACTCTGGATAGTCATATTTTGGGGGGTTTAATAAATTTGTCCATATTTCTAGAAATGAGAGCTGCTCCATCCAAAGTGGGATGGATGCCGTCTCTCCTAACAAGATCAGGTTTCCTCCAGAAGGTTTGCCAATTATCTATGAATTCCACATCGTTTCTGGGACACCACTCAGACAGCCAGCAATTTAAGGAGAACATGCGGCTAAACATGTCACTCCTGGTCTGATTGGGGAGGGGACCAGAGAAAACTACAGAATCTGACATTGTTTTGGCAAAGTTGCACACCGATTCAATATTGCTTTTAGTGACCTCCGATTGGCGTAACCGGGTGTCATTACTGCCGACGTGAATTATGATTTTACTGAATTTACGTTTATCCTTAGCCAGCAGTTTTGCATTTCCTTCAATGTCGCCTGCTCTGGCCCCTGGAAAACAATTGACTATGGTTGCCGGTGTCTCTAGCTTCACATGTCTGAGAACAGAATCACCAATTACCAGAGTTTGACCCCCGGCGGGCGTGTCGCCGAGTGGGGAAAAACAGTTAGACACATGAACGGGTTGGTGGTGTACCTGGGGCTTCTGTTTAGGACTATGCTTCCTCCTCACCGTCACCCAGCCGCCCTCTTTCCCCAGCTGCTTGGGGTCTGCCGGGGAACAGCTAGCGGGGCCTACGCTATCTTCGGCTGCACCAGTTACAGGGGCCTGGCTAGCTACGGGTGAATGAAGGGTGCGAAGCCGAGTCTCCCTTCGAATGTGGATCACATCAGCCAGCAACACAGGCTCTTGTGAAATGTAGATGACCTCAGACAGCAGCGCAGGCCCTGCTGTCATGAAGTTGGCCTCAGAGGGAGCACTAGCCCTGGTGCAATGTGGATGGCCTAAGCCAGCAATACAGGCCATGGTGTGTTGACGATAGCCTCACAAGGAGCACATGCCGTGGTATAATGTGGATGGCCTCAGCCAGTAGCACAGGCCCTGTTGTAATGTGGATGGCCTCATCTACCAACACTGGCCCAGGTGAAATGTGGATGGTAATGGCCAGCACCACAGACCTTGGTGTAATGTGGATGGCCTTAGCCAACACCACTGGCCCTGGTAAAATGTGGATGACATCGGCAAGGACCAATGGCCCTGATGTAATGTGGATGGTTTCAGCCAACAGTAAAGTCCCTGGTGTGGTGAAGATGGCCTCACAGGAAGCACTGTCCCTGGTGTAATGTGGATGGCCTCAGCAAACAACACTGGCCCTGGTGAAATGTCGGTGGTATTGGCCAGCACCACAGGCCCTGGTTTAATGTAGATGGCATCAGCCAGCAGCACAGGCCCTTGAGTATTGTGAATGGCATCAGCCAGCAACACCACTGGCCCTTGTGAAATGTGGATGGTTTCGGCCAGCAATACAGGCCCTTGGGTAATGTGGAAGGCTAGCAGCACTGGCCCTTGTGTAATATGGATGGTATCAGCCAGCACCAAAGGCCCTGGTGTGTTGATGATAGCCTCACAGGAAGCACTGTCCCTGGTGTAATTTGGATGGCCTCATCCAACAACACTGGCCCTAGTGAAATGTGGATGGTATTAGCCAGCACCACAGGCCCTGGTGTAATGTGAATGTCCTCAGCCAACACCACTGGCCCTGGTGTAAAGTGGATGGCATTGGCCAGCACCACAGGCCCTGGTGTAATGTGAATGTCCTCAGCCAACACCATTGTCCCTGGTGTAATGTGGATGGTATTGGCTAGCACCACAGGCCCTGTTGTAATGTGGATGGCCTCATCTACCAACACTGGCCCAGGTGAAATGTGGATGGTATTGGCCAGCACCACAGGCCCTTGTGTAATGTGAATGTCCTCAGCCATGACCACAGGCCCTGGGGAAATGTAAATGTCCTCAGCCAGTAGCACAGGCCCTGTTGTAATGTGGATGGCCTCATCTAACAACTCTGTCGCAGGTGAAATATGGATGGTATTGGTCAGCACCACACACTCTGGTGAAATGTGCATGATATCGGTCAGCACCACAGGCCCAGGTGTAATGTGGATGGCATCAACGAGCAGCAGAGGCCCTGGTGTGGTGACGATGGCCTCACAGGAAGCACTGTCCCTTGTGTAATGTGTATGGCCTCAGCCAAGAACAGTGGCCCTGGTGAAATGTGGATGGTATTGGCCAGCACCACAGGCCCTGGTGTAATGTGAATATCCTCAGCCAGTAGTAAAGGCCCTTGTGTTTTGTGGAACGCATCAGCCAGCAACACAAGCCCTGGTGTAATGTGGATGGTATTGGCGAGCACCACAGGCCCTGGTGTAATGTGAATGTCCTCAGCCTGAAGCACAGGCCCTTGTGTATTGTGGATCGCTCAGCCAGCAACACAAGCCCTGGTGAAATGTGGTTGGTATCAACGAGTAGCACAGGCCCTGGTGTAATGTGGATGGCCTCAGCCAGCACCACAGGCCCTGGTTTGGTAATGATGGCATCACAGGAAGCACTAGCATTGGTGTAATGTGGATGGCCCGAGCAAACAACACTGGCCCTGGTGAAATCTGGATGGCATCAACGAGTAGCACAGGCCCTCGTGTAATGTTGATGGCATCATCCAGCACCACATGCCCTGGTGTGGTGATGATGGCCTCACAGGAAGCACTGTCCCTGGTGTAATGCGGATGGCCTCATCCAACAACACTGGCCCTGGTGAAATGTGGATGGTATTGGCCAGCACCAAAGGACGTTGTGTAATGTGGATGGCCTCAGCCAACACCACTGGCCCTGGTGTAATGTGGATGGCATCAGCCAGTATCACAGGCCCTTCTGTGTTGTGGATGTCATCAGCCAGCAACACAAGCCTGGTGAAATGTGGATGGTTTAGGACAGCACCAACGGGCCTGGTGAAATGTGGATGGTATTGGCCAGCACCAAAGGCCCAGGTGTAATGTAGATGGCCTCAGCCAAAAGTACAGGCCCTGGTGTGGTGAAGATGGCCTCACTGGAAGCACTGTCCGTGATGTAAAGTGTATGGCCTCAGCCAACAACAGTGGCCCTGGTGAAATGTGGATGGTATTGGCCAGCACAACAGGACATGTTGTAATGTGATTGTCCTCAGCCAGTAGCAAAGGCCCTTGTGTACTGTGGATGGCCTCATCCAGCAACACCACAGGCCCTGGTGAAATGTGGTTGTTTTCGGCCAGCAACACAGGCCCTTGGGTAATTTGGATGGCTAGCAGCACAGGCCCTGGTCTGGTGAAGATGGCCTCACAGGAATCACTGGCCCTGGTGTATTTTCGATGGCATCAGCAAACAGCACAGACCCTAGTCTAGTGAAGATGGCCTCACAGAAATTACTGGCCCTGGTGTAATGTGGATGGCATCAGCCAGCAGCACAGGACCTGGTGTAATGTGGATGGCATAATCTAACAACACTGGCCCTTGTGAAATATGGATGGTATGGTAAGCAACACACACCCTGGTGTAATGTGGATGGCCTTGGCTTACACCACTGGCCCTGGTGCAATGTGCATGATATCGGCCAGCATCACAGGCCCTAATGTGGATGGCATCAACGAGCATCAAAGACCCTGGTGGGGTAAAGATGGCCTCACAGGAAGCACAGGCCCTGGTGTAATGTGGATGGTAGAAGCCGGCATCACAGTCTCTGGTGTAATGTTGATGGCCTAAGCCAACAACAGTGGCCCTGGTGAAATGTGGATGGTGTTGGCCAGCACCAGAGGCCCTGGTGTAATTTGAATGGCTTAGGCCACCAGCACAGGCCCTCGTGTGGTGAAGATGGCCTCACAGGAAGCACTGTCCCTGGTGTAATGTGGATGGCCTCAGCAAACAACACTGGCCTTGGTAAAATGTCGATGGTATTGGCCAGCACCACTGGCCCTGGTGTAATGTGGATGGCATCAACGAGTAGCACAGGCCCTGGTGTAATGTGGATGGCCTAAGCAAGCACCACAGGCCCTGGTTTGGTGATGATGGCATCACAGGAAGCACTGGCAGTGGTGTAATGTGGATGGCCTCATCCAACAGTACAGGCCCTGGTGTAATGTGGATGGCCTCATCCAACAGTACAGTCCCTGGTGTGGTGAAGATGGCCTCACAGGAAGCAGTGTCCCTGGTGTAAAGTGTATGGCCTAAGCCAACAACAGTGGCCCTGGTGAAATATGGATGGTATTGGCCAGCAACACAGGCCCTGGTGAAATGTGAATGTCCTCAGCCAGAAGCACAGGCTCTTGTGTATTGTGGATCGCATCAGCCAGCAAAACAAGCACTGGTGAAATGTGGTTGGTATCAACGAGTAGCACAGGCCCTGGTGTAATGTGGATGGCCTCAGCAAGCACCACAGGCCCTGGTTTGGTGATGATGGCATCACAGGAAGCACTGGCAGTGGTGTAATGTGGATGGCCTGAGCCAACAACACTGGCCCTGTTGAAATGTGGATGGTATTGGCCAGCACCACAGGCCCTGGTGTAATGTGGATGGCATCAACGAGTAGCACAGGCCCTGGTTTAATGTTGATGGCATCATCCAGCACCACAGGCCCTGGTGTGCTGATGATGGCCTTACAGGAAGCACTGTCCCTGATGTAAAGTGTATGGCCTCAGCATAATGTGTAATGTGGATGGTATTGGCTAGCACCACAGGCCCTTGTGTAACGTGAATGGCCTCATCCAACAACACTGGCTCTGGTGTAATGTGGATGGTATTGGCCAGCACCACAGGCCCTGGTGTAATGTGGATGGCATCAGCCATGACCACAGGCCCTGGTGAAATGTGAATGTCCTCAGCCAGTAGCACAGGCCCTGGTGTAATGTGGATGGCCTCATCTAACAACTCTGTCGCTGGTGAAATATGGATGGTATTGGTCAGCACCACACACCCTGGTGAAATGTGCATGATATCGGTCAGCACCACAGGCCCAGGTGTAATGTGGATGGCATCAACGAGCAGCAGAGGCCCTGGTGTGGTGACGATGGCCTCACAGGAAGCACTGTCCCTTGTGCTTCTTGAAATGTGGATGGCCTCAGCCAACAACAGTGGCCCTGGTGAAATGTGGATTATATTGGCCAGCAACACAGGCCCTGGTGTAATGTGAATATCCTCAGCCAGTAGTAAAGGCCCTTGTGTTTTGTGGAACGCATCAGCCAGCAACACAATCCCTGGTGAAATGTGGATGGCCTCATCCAGCACCACACGCCCTGGTTTGGTGATGATTGCCACACAGGAAGAACTGTACCTGGTGTAATGTGGATGGCCTCATCCAACAGTACAGGCCCTGGTGTGGTGAAGATGTCCTCAGAGGAAGCACAGGCCATGGTGTAATGTGGATGGCCTCAGACAGCAGCCAGGCCCTGGTGAAATGTAAATGGCCTCAGCCGGCAACATGCGCTCTGGTGAAAGGTAGTCTGCCTCAGCCAGTAGCACAGGCCCTGTTGTGGTGAAGATGGCCTCACAGGAATCACTGTCCCTGGTGTAATGTGTATGTCCTCAGCCAACAACACTGGCCCTCTTTAAATGTGGATGGTATTGGCCAACACCACAGGCCCTGGCGTAATGTGAATGTCCTCAGCCAACACCACTGGCCCTGGTGTAATGGGGATGGCATCAGCCAGTAGCACAGGCCCTTGTGTATTGTGGATCGCATCAGCCAGCAACACAAGCCCTGGTGTAATGTGGATGGTGTCGGTCTGCACCACAGGCTATTCACATTACATCAGGGTGTGTGCTGCTGACCAATACCATCCACATTTCACCAGGGCCAGTGTTGTTGGCTAAGGCCATCCACATTACACCAGGGACAGTGCTTCCTGTGATTCCATCATCACCAAACCAGGGCCTGTGGTGCTGGCTGATACCATCCACATTTCACCAGGGCCACTGTTGTTGGCTGAGGCCATTGTTACGAGTTCAAATTGGGGATGGACACAAGAGAAAAAACCACAATAACAACACTGGTCCGGCCGGGTTGAGTCAAACGATGATTTTAATGCACACACGCGTGGGAGATGGACACTGTATGCAGACAGCCTCAGATCTCAAAATGGTGGAGCATTACTCAAACTCTTATAGCCTCTGGTGCCTCCACCTTATCATAAAAAGCCTAAACATTCACATGCTTTTCTCTCACACGGCGCCTAAGCTACAACCTTGGCTCCCTGTTTATCTGCTCCTGCTGAGATGGGGCAGAAAACTCCAGTATACTCTCTCTTCTAATCAGACAAATAAGGCGATGACTTTCTGCGAACAGTATTTCTTATAACTCAGCAGTATAATGCATCATAAAACAATATCATTCATTCACAATAAATCAGCAGTCTACTTTAATGCAAATCAGTTTAACTAATGCAATAGTTGTCAGCTTCTTCTAATTCAGGTGAATAATGCAAACTAAAACTACATAATAATTCACAATCTTTAATTAGGAGTATAACATGGCATAAAATAATATTATAATCTAACAATTCCCCCTGATGAGGTCATTAGAATAATGACCTCACCAACACCCTTCAATTCAGTGTGGCCGGGTTCACTTCTTCTCACTCCGGAGGTCCTTTGTCCCCCTGATGGGCGAGCCATATGTGAGATGACCTCTGTGTTTGTGCAGTTCAGGTGCAAGAAAAACTATTACTACAACACTATCAGGTACAGATGACACTCCCCAGGTCTTTCACAGCTTTATTTAGCGCTACCTTATACCCTTCAGACGTACTCAGACTAGAACCTCTGTCCAAGGAGCTTTTAACCTTTATTTTATTGCTGCAGCCACCAGTATCTTCCAGTTGTGTGATCCTCTGCTCTTCATTCTTCAACCTCAGGGGTTAGACAACCCTTCAGTCGTGGCACAGATCAGGGGATTATTCTGCCCCGATTGCAAACAACGATCTGTGCATCCTCGGGTCCTGTGTGTCCTCCAGAAAAGATCAGGAACGCGTCCCCCTTTTGCCCAAGAGCCTCTCGAACCTCGTTGGTCTGGTGTTCCCGGATTTCCGCCAACCCCTTCATGGTTATTGCTGTGATTATGGGATCCATCCTTTTAAGGTGACTACCCGGAGCCCAAACGCCATGACCCTTGGACCCAACTGGTGTCTCGGCAGTCACCGTATCTATCTCTGCTGCCAAGGATCCTCGCATATCTGTAACCTCGTCTGGTGTCTGTTCCTTTCTCTGTAAGAGACAGAAAACCAAAACACCTCTCTTCCTAACCCTAATAATCTAATGTTGTTATCTACTGACCTTCTAGTGATTCAGAATTGGTTTAAAACATTCAAAATGTTTCAGGGACTTATTCTAATCATATCCTATGTGTGTGTAAGCGTGTTTGCATTTAGCCCCCTGCACTCAAGGCATTTCCTACACTTTATCAGTCCGGACCATCACGCCGAACGAAGCTTATGACCTTCAAAAGGCCGAGTGCCAACTCATTATAAGCACATTTGCAAGGTGTGTCTGAAAATGATTGAAACCACTCTTTTTAACAAAAGGCAAATAAATTAACGAATCTTCCAAACGCTATCCAGTTCATTTCAATGATTGATGCTTAAACATGGAAATAATGATTTATGCTTCTCACTGATTCTCTAAAAAAGTCCGGAAACTTCTCGGGCCACTATTAGCTTAAGCTTTACCATACCTAAGGTATTCAAGACACAAATGAAATTATAAAATGTTCAAATAATCCTTGTTTGATGTTAAAACTCAACTTCCCCCTTTTTGGCACACTCCAATGTGTCAAATCAACAGAGTTAGAAAATTAAAAGAAAAGGTTAGGCAGCTACAAGGTTTCCCAGATTATTAAGTTGACCTGCGTGTAATGTTCTGACTCAGGTATTTAATATTTTAATAAATGTCATTTAATCAACTACCACTACTTAAGCTTAGCAAAAGACATAATTGAATAAAAGATCACAAAGAATAATATGATATCAGTGGTGTGTAAGCGCGTGCGGCCTTCTTTGCTCCAAGTCACTCAAATCCATAGATCAGCCAAACATCGCGCTGACTGTAGCTTTTAACCCTTATTAGCTTGAGCACAACTCTATAATGAGCAACAAACTGCAATATGTATAAAGATAATCATAGTTACACCTGCAAAGAAAGATTATATGATTATCCTAACACCTGTAAATAAAAGATCAACCTGAGGTTATAGCAATCACTGGAACGCAAATGTTAGTATAATATCAAAAACTTCAATTAGATGATGATCAATGCAATGCTTAGTACTTGATTCTGATACAATAATAATGCCGATGTGAAAATAACAGTAAAACACCCCCTTTTTTCCCGTTTAATTTGACACATAAACGTTTATAGATGGCTCTCTTAAATTTGACCTTCCCCTGGTTTCTCCCTCCCTGACCACAGCAGGGGAAACTCTGTTTTGATTCAGCCATGAATGCAGCTCACCTGATTCATCACTGAGCTCCACCATCACTGGCGTCTGACAGGGTGGCGCTGCATATTCTTCCTTTAATATCACTATTTTCAACCTGTTAATTAGAGTGCTTAAACTTGAAGTCGACTACGTCCACAACAAGTTAATACAACTATAAATGTGGCCAATTATCAATCTATTACCAATTAATACAACAGATAGTTTTTATTTTCTGCATGCTATTAGTCAACCACTCACCCAGAGGATCTCCAATCCCAGAAAATTCCTTCTCCTCATTTAATGAGTCTGTCCTCCTTCCATCACTGGTAACTGGTCCATCCAGAGCCATCTGATCTCAAAATATACATACAACAAGCCAAACCACACCTTGGTCACACCAACCCTCTTCCGCCCTAATGATGTTCAACGCCATCTTAGTCTGGACTGCCGAAAGCGACTTTAACGTTGACTGTTACGACAATCCATTGTATAACATATCCCAGTCAGATTCGCCAATCTCTGCACAAGGGTTATAATCGTTTTGCCATTTCCATTAGTTTTATTCATTTATTTCTTCTTTTTTTTTTTATTTCAACTCCAGATCTTCAATAGTCACCGGTCCTGATGTTTGTACCAGTTGTAATCAGTTTTTACCAATTCTTTGCTAGTTTAGTCTAGTTTTTATTTTCTGAAAATCCTCAGTTTCAGTTTAATTATGATTAGTGTCAGTTATAGTTTTATTTATATTTTGCAAAAATTAAGTATAACAAAATCCCGGTTTCATCATATCAGCCATGCTCTTCTGCTTATCCTTGAGTATTAAGACTATTAACTTTTGCAGCACTGCGTGTTCCTAATTTTGGTTCAAGTTAATTGATAAACCTTTTGAAGGTGATTAACTCACACAATTATTTAGGCGTCCCAGTCCCGTTGTCCCGGGATGCATCACGCTGCCTTATCTAGGGTTAGCTGTTTCCTGAGGATGCAGGTTGAGTGGGGGAGCTCTTCAAAAGGGGGAGTGTGCTCCCCCTGATGAGCTCTTCAAGGTTAGCTAGAATAACCTTCTCGTGTGAGCTTTTCAAGTGCACTTCAAGGTTTGTGGGACTTTCGTTTTATAAATGTCCCTCATGACCCCCTGATGACCCAGTAATTTATTTTAGCGCACTGTAGTGTACATTTAGTTTTCGCTTGTAGCTCTCATACTCCACTTACCACTCTCCTGAGTCCTGATGTTTCCTAGAGAGGACAACAGTACCTTTAAAATTATATCGCATGTGTGGGGTTGTGGCCTTGCCAATTGTTTTTCCTACCTTTTAAATGGCCGGCATGCCCACAAGCACATTTTATGGAAGCTAGAGAGATAAACTTGATATTTTCATTTGAACCGTTTTGTTAAACTCAGATTTTTATTATTTTTTGAAAATAAACATCTAATAAACAATTTGAGGGTTGGTTTTTTTGGGGTTTTTTTTAAGCTTATTTAGTTTCACAGAGAACATGCCTACTCTTTTAATGTGTACTGTAGTGCACGTCGGGACTTTATACCTATATTTTATTTCACTTTTTCCTAGTAGACAACTCTTTAACAAAGGCAGAGAGAATTCTTAACAAAATAACTGAGCGAGATTCAAGCATAGTTTTTTTTTTTTCTTCAAAGAATGAGAGTCATGTGAACCAAATAGGAGAGGGTGAGACCCCAGTAAGAACTACACAAAGATTATCGAGATGCAGTGGCAGGTGTAATAGAGACACAGGGCCACCTGATATCTATCATCCTATCTGGTTCAAAACCAATATGTAGGAGAATCTGGAATTTTTTATTTTAAGTTGAAAATAAATATGGGTAAAATGCAGAAATGTTTTCCAATAGATTAAAAATAAGAGTCGCAATTATAGATGAGTCCATGGGCCCTAATTGTTTCTACAAGATCACGTCGTTGCTGAAAGTTATCAGTGATTTCAATATGCAAAAAGGATTCACCGTATCTGGAGTTCAAGCTCCTCTTGACTGAGAAACCTGGGACAAACATGTAGACATGACCTGAATAATATCAGTAATGAAGAGTTCTCTCCAAAACTCAAGAAAAAGCTTGCCTGAAATGGTTAACAGTCCAAGGCATTTCAATTATAGAATGGTTGGGTGTAACAATGAAACAGCTGTGAGATGAGGGAAGTGCCAAATGTTCCTTTGTGTCTCCAAATAAAAATCAGTACTTCCTCAGATATCCTAAATCAATTGACTTTTGTGAAATAGAAAGTTCAGTGCCATCACTTATTCCTGAACCAATAGTTTACAGCTAGTGAAGTGTCAGTGACTTCTGGGTTGGTCCCTGATCTTCATCTTATGAGATTGTTATTTTAATAACACCTGATTTATTTAAAAGAAAAAAGAAAAAAAAGAAAAAGAAAAACGAAACTATTTTTCCCTTTTCCCCTCTTTTTCTCTGGGTCTCAGGAGGACATTGTGTCTCTCTCCACCACAAGACTCTTGCTATATCTAAAAAACGGTCATATTAAAATGATCCTCAATGGGACTCAGGCGCTTCCTCCCGACTTTCCTGACATGATTCTGCGCGTGGACGGAGCAGCAACACAGACGACTCAACTACCGTAGCGCCTTGACTTAGCTATTGTAGGGCACGCACACATCAATGAAACTAAACACATTTTACAACAAATTCAATGGACTTTGGCTAATTTTGTGGACAGGCATTACAGTTTTAGTTAGTTTTTTGTTATTTTATTTGTTATTTCCATTAAAGCAAACGTTTTTCCTCTTCTAGTTTTCGTTATTTCATTTGTTTTCTTTAATAATAATAACCTTGCTCTGCACACTGGATTAAACATGCTCAACATTTTACTGCATGTTGTTTCACTATCTTATTGAATCAATTACTCCATTATCCTTTTTTCTCCCTCCTCTTGCTCACAGACACATAACGGGTATGGCAGTCCATTCTCCCTGCAACACGGACTATACTGCCCATGATGCTACATTCTTTCGAGCTATTCTTGTAGCATTCTGCCTGTTAGCTTAGCACAACAACAACAACAACAAAAAGGTGCTCTCTCACCCAGGAAACACACAGCCGCGCGAGAGATAGAGCGTCGCCCTGTAACCATGGCAACCGTAACGCTGCCGCCTGGAACAACAGCACGTGGCTGTCAAACAAAACCCAAACAGTCCTGACCCGCGACAATATGAAACAGGAAAGTACCGCGGTGTGATCCATTTATTTCAACAAAGTAACTGTATTCTAAATACCACCACTGTAACGGAATACAGTTACTCATATTTTGTATTTTAAATACGTAACGGCGGTACATCTATTCCGTTACTCCCCAACACTGCCTACATCTAAATGAAAGTAAAACTGAAGTCATTGAGTTTGGGCTTCCTAAAGACCCCAACCTTTCCTTTGATTTTATGGGACCCCTAACTTTCAAATGTACTTCCTCCATTAAGAGCCTCGGTGTTACTTTTGACAGTGCTTTTAAACTTGATAAACAAATCAGCTCCGTAGTCAAGGGATCTTTTTATCATCTACGGATTTTAGCTAAAGTCAAGTCCCACCTGTGCAGGAGCGATCTAGAAAGGGTGGTCCATGCTTTTATTACATCACGGCTGGACTACTGTAACTCCCTTTATGCTGGTTTAGATCTTTCCTGTCTGCATCGCCTCCAACTGGTGCAGAACGCTGCTGCTCGCATGCTGACCGGTTCCAAAAAGAGAGACCACATCACTCCGGTCCTCTGCTCTCTCCACTGGCTCCCAGTTGCTTTTAGGATTGATTTTAAAATTTTACTGCTGGTTTTTAAGGTTCTTAACGGTACTGCACCTCCTTACCTGGCAGAGCTTCTTAGCATTTACCGCCCCAGGAGATCTTTGAGGTCAGCAGACCTGATGCTTTTAGATGTTCCCAGGTACAGATTAAAGACTAGGGGAGAGAGGGCTTTTGCTGTGGCTGCACCCAGACTGTGGAACAGTTTACCTCCTCACATCAGATTCTCCACAAGCCTAGGAACTTTTAAAACTGCTCTTAAAACTCACCTCTTCTCATTGGCTTTTACCAAGGTTTAACTTACTGTTTTAACTTATTGTTTTATCAGTGAGGTGTTTTATGTACTTGCGCTTTATTGTATTTTATATTTGTATTTTATTGTACAGCACTTTGGTCAGCCTTGGTTGTTTTTAAATGTGCTTTATAAATAAACTTGACTTTACTTGACTTGGCTGAGGACATTTACATTGCACCAGGGCCTGTGGTGCTGGCCAATACCATCCACATTTCACCAGGGCCACTGTTGTTGGCTGAGGCCATACACATTACACCAGGGACAGTGCTTCCAGTGAGGCCATATTCACCCCACCAGGGCCTCTGCTGCTCGTCGATGCCATCCACATTACACCAGGGCCTGTGGTGCTGACGATATCATGCACATTTCACCATGGCCAGTGGTGTGGCTAAGGCCATTCACATTACACCAGGGTGTGTGGTGCTGACCAATACCATCCATTATTCACAAGGGACAGTATTGTTAGATGAGGCAATCCACATTACAACAGGGCCTGTGCTACTGGCTGAGGACAATTACATTTCACCAGGGCCTGTGGTCATGGCTGATGCCATCCAAATTACACCAGGGCCAGTGCTCCCTAGGAGGCCATCTTCACCACACCAGGGCCTGCGTTGCTGGCTGAGGCCATCCACATTTCAGCAGGGCCTGCATTGCTGGCTCATGCCATCCACATTACACCAGGGCCTGTGCTACTGGCTGAGGCCAACTACATTTCACCAGGGCCTGTGCTACTCGTTGATGCCATCCACATTACACCAGGGCCTGTGGTGCTGGCCAATATAATCCAAATTTCACCAGGGCCACTGTTGTTGGCTGAGGCCATCCACATTACACCACTGCCAGTGCTTCCTGTGAGGCCATCTTCACCACACCAGGGCCTGTGGTGCTGGATGAGGCCCTCCACATTACACCAGGGCCTGTGCTACTCGTTGATACCATCCACATTTCACCAGGGTTTGTGTTGCTGGCTGATGCGATCCAAAATACACAAGGGTCTGTGCTACTGGGTGAAGACATTCACATTACACCAGGGCCTGTGGTGCTGGCCAATACCATCACCATTTCACCAGGACCACTGTTGTTGGCTGAGGCCATACACTTTACATCAGGGACAGTGCTTCCTGTGAGGCCATCTTCACCACACCAGGGCCTGTACTGTTGGCTGAGGCCATCCACATTACACCAGGGAATTTGGTGCTGGCCAATACCATCCACATTTCACCAGGGCAACTGTTGTTGGCTTCTACTATCCACATTACACCAGGGACAGGGTTTCCTGTGAGGCCATCTTCACCCGACCAGGGCCTCTGCTGCTCATTGATGCCATCCACATTACACCTGGGCCTGTGGTGCTGACCAATATCATGCACATTTCACCAGGGCCAGTGGTGTTGGCTTCTACCATCCACATTACACCAGGGACAGTGCTTCCTGTGAGGCCATCTTCACCCGACCAGGGCCTCTGCTGCTAGTTGATGCCATCCACATTACACCTGGGCCTGTGGTGCTGACCGATATCATGCACATTTCACCAGGCCCACTGTTGTTAGATGAGGCCTGTATTCTGGAAATAATTAATACTTCTCTTTATACTGGCTCAGTTCCCAGCTATTTTAAACAAGCTATTGTTGAACCAATATTAAAGAAACCAAATTTGGACCCATCTCTTCCAAGCAGTTACAGGCCAATATCAAAATTACCATTGGTGTCAAAGATCTTGGAAAAAACAGTTGCAGAACAACTTTTTGGAAAAGAACAATGTTCTGGACATTTTCCAGTCAGGTTTCCGCAAATTGCACTCCACTGAAACCGCTTTGCTTAAAGTGTCTAGTGACATTCTGATGGCAGCAGACTCTGGAGAGTACACTGTTCTGGTTATGTTGGATCTCAGCTCTGCTTTTGATACTGTTGATCACAGCATCATGATAAATAGGCTGAAGGACTTGTTTGGGATTACTGGTGTTGTTTTAAAATGGTTTATGTTGTATCTATCTGAGAGATCCTTTACTATCTGTATAAATCATGTGCTGTCGGAAACATCAGTTCTGCCTTCTGGGGTACCTCAAGGATCTGTTTTAGGTCCTATTCTCTTTTTGCTGTATATACTTCCTCTAGGCCACATTATCAGACATTACAATAATATTTCTTATTATCTCTATGCTGATGACATTCAGTTGTACTGTTCTTTCAAAGCTTCTGAGTTGTATAAATTGTCTTGTTTAAATAATTGTCTGTCAGAAATCAAACAATGGTTAAATGACAATTTCCTTCAGTTAAATGCAGATAAAACATAAACTTTGATTATTGCACCTGATCACATGCTCTCAGAAATTAGGCTGCATATCAGTTTTTTAGACCCTTCATTTCAGTCGAGTATCAGAAACCTAGGTGTTATATTTGACAGTTCAATGTCTCTTGAGAAACACTCTAAACAACTCTTCCGGAACTGTTTTTATCATCTAAGAAACATTTCTAAACTCAGACTACTGGTGTCAAAGGCAGAACTTGAGATGATTATTCATGCTTTTATCTCTTCTCGTTTGGATTATTGTAACGGTCTTTGTACGTGTCTCAACAAATCAGCTCTGGATCGCCTTCAGTCTGTACAGAATGCAGCGGCAAGACTTTTAACTGGTACAAACAAGAGGTCACACATTACTCCAGTTTTGGCTTCTCTTCATTGGTTGCCTGTAAATTTTAGGGTTCATTTTAAAATTTTAGTTGTAACTTTTAGAGCTCTGCACGGTGAAGCTTCTCAGTATATCTCTGACCTGCTGAAACCTCATGCTTCATCCCGAGCACTTAGGTCTTCAAGTCAGAGGCTACTGGTGGTCCCACGTACTAGGTTTAAAACACGTGGGGATCGGACTTTTCAGACACTGGCACCTAGGCTGTGGAACTCTCTGCCGTTGTGTTTACGCTGTCTAGACTCTACTGACTCCTTTAAAAAGCAGCTGAAGACATTTTTATACAAACGGGCTTTTAATTAATTTTAACTTGTATGTCTGATCTTATTGTAAAGCACTTTGTGATTGTTATCTGTGAAATGTGCTATATAAATAAATTTTACTTACTTACTTACAGCACAGGCCCTGGTGAAATGTAGATGGCCTTAGCCAGCAACATAAGCCCTGGTGAAATGTAGTTGACCTCAGCCAGTAGCACAGGCCCTGGTGTAATGTGGATGGTATGATCCAGCAACGCAGGCCCTGGTGTGGTGAAGATGGCCTCACTGGAAGCACTGTCCCTGGTGTAATGTGGATGGCATCAACGAGCAGCACAGGTCCTGTTGAAATGTAGTTGGCCTAATCCAGAAACACAGGCCCTGGAAAAATGTGGATGGCATCAGCCAGCACCGCAAGCCCTGGTGTAATGTGGATGGTATCAGCCATCAACACTGGCCCTGGTGAAATAACCTGAAATGTATGATTTTACACAGAATATTTGAAAAACCTGTGCTGTTCTGTTGGCATAGACTTTGATGCGATGGCTACTGACTCGTATGTCTTTGCCCTTCAGTCTGCGCAAACAGGCCTTGCACTGGAAGACAGGCCCATGTGGAACAATGGGTCTGCCCCTAAGGGGCAGTTAAAACAACTACATTTTTTGGAAAAATCTAAGGGGAACTTTTGTTTTACTCCCAGTCCAATCCACTAACTTGGAGAAAGCAAGGTTTATGGACTCTGGATGGCATTACCATGGCCTCCAGGAGTATGTCCTTCAATGCACATATTAATCAAAAATGCATCAGTACTTTCTGCATTTGCACAACAGCTCTAAAATTAGAAACATCCTGTCTCAGAGTGATGCTGAAAAGCCAGTTCATGCATTTATTACTTCTCAGATGGACTATTCATTCACTAAAACTCCTTAACAAGCCTTCAGTTGATCCAAAATGTTGCAGTGAGAGTACTGACAAGGACTAGAAAGAGAGAGTGTGTATCCAAAAGAAAGAACAGCAGTAACATACTACAGCCACCTGTCAGGCTGCAGCTCTGCAGACCCTGACAAGGATAAGAAAATGGATGGATCATTACTGTTATAGTTAAATGAACATCTACTATATTATTTAAAAAATATATTATTACCTGAATGTGACACATGGTGGGGAAGTTTTTCAAACCATTCAGTTAACACACAACGAAAGCACCTCATTATACATAAAAATGCATAAATGAAAAGTATCTAAGGTAAAAATAATTCTTCAGCAGAAAAATGTTTCCCATCAATGTTAAGTTGAATAACATGTTTAAGATCATTTCAAATGTTTTTAATGTTTAGAATCATATTCTATAAATTATATTTTAACAGTGGCTGTCCTGTGAGGACCTCATACTATGAAAATATGATTGTTGTTCATAAGCTCAGAAACACAATCCTAAATCTTAATTTTTCAAAAAGTATATTAAAATTCTAAAAAAACAAAAAGATCAGGTGAATTGAAAGGCTTCAGCAGTGTATTACATACAGTCAACCTATAGAAGGGATTAAAATATGAAAAAATGAAAGTGGAGTGTTGGCAACAGAGCTGGTTAAACATAATAAATTCAAACGTTCTCATAGATGTTTGAAAGCAATGCTGAGCCTGCACCTAAACAACTTCAAATTCAAATTCAAATTCAAATTTTATTTGTCACGTACACAGTCATACACAGTACGATATGCAGTGAAATGCTTAGACAACTGCTCGTGACCTAAAGGAAAAAAAAGAAAGAAAAGGAAAAGGCTATGAATGAGATAGGAAATAAATATGAAAAATTAAAAAGGGTAAATTTAACTAGGAAAGAATAAAATATAAAAATTAAAGTTCCATCCATCCACTTCCGCTTATCCTTTTCAGGGTTGCGGGGGGCGCTGGAGCCTATCCCAGCTGTCGTAGGGCGAGAGGCAGGGTACACCCTGGACAGGTCGCCAGTCTGTCACAGGGCCAACACACAGGGACAGACAACCATTCGCGCTCACATTCACTCCTAGTGGCAATTTGGATTATCCAATTAACCTATCCCCACAAGCTGCATGTCTTTGGACGGTGGGAGGAAGCCGGAGTACCCGGCGGGAACCCACGCAAACACGGGGAGAACATGCAAACTCCACACAGAAAGACCCCGGCCTGATGATGGAATTGAACTCAGGACCTTCTTGCTGTGCAGCAACAGTGCTAACCACCGCGCCACCGTGCTGCCCAAAAAAAATTAAAGTTAAAAATGAAATAACTGTACAACACAAATTAGAATGAAGGGTAAATTTAACTGGGAAAGAATAAGATAAAATATAAAAATTAAAGTTGAAAATAAAATAACTGTACAACAAAATACACAATACACAGTATAGAACTATATAAGAATGTATGAAGAAATATAAATATATAAATATATATATATATATGTATATATACACACAATAACAGCAGCTGTACAAGTATTAACTGGAAATGAAGAATATAGTGACAGCAACTTGCCTGTTTTATTATAGCAGATATGGTCAGAGCTGTCCATTCTGCATCACTGTCATAGCTTTTCTTGCTAAAGTACTAAAGAAGTTATTAACAACGTTGTCACACTCCAGCTTCTCTACATCACACATGTTGGATAAGTTGATTAGCCATAGTAAACTGTTATGATGTTCAATCACTGAAATTAGTTTACTTGTTTAATGGTAGCTGTGTTTCCATAGCTCTCAACTTCCCCAGCTCCATTCATTGTTAATGGACTCAACCCCTAGTCAAGCTAATGCTCCCACACCCTTAGAGACATAGGAGTGCTGCAGTCTCTTACAAGATTGAAGTGGACAGTGCAAAGTTACAGCAGCAAAAATTAAGAAAAACAATGGAATAGGATACAATAAAAAGAATAACATACTATATGCAATAGAATAAAATACTAAGTTTTCAGAAAAAAAAATGCACTTAGCGTTATTGCACATGTGTGGATGTGTGTATTTGGTCAGCGGCGAAGTCTTTGTTGTAGAGTCCGACAGCAGTAGGAAAGAAAGACCTGCAGAATCTCTCCATCCCACATCATGGGTGCCGCAGTCTGCCACTGAAGGAGCTGTTCAGTGCTGTCAGTCTCCTGCATGGGGTGGGAGATGTTGTCCATCAGGGGATGACAGCTTAGCCACCATTCTCCTGTCATTCCCCACCTTCACTGGGTCCAGAGGGGATCCTAGAACAGAGCTTGCCTTCTGGATCAGCCTGTTCAGTCTAAAGGCTGAATCTACACATTAACTGACAGGCAATCAACTTTATGACAGCAATGTTGAGATGAAAGGAGAGAGATCACTTTATTTTGGTATGGTTTAATTTAATATCTATTTTCAGATTTGACACTTTCCCTGAATGAGACGTCAATGAAAAGAATACTAACAGGGACAAAATAGAGCATATTTCTCCCATACTTTCTGTTAGAGAATTATGAATCAATATGGTTGTCACTGTGCAAGATGATTAGATCTTTAGCAAGAATGCTCACCTCTGTTTTCCACACACATACACACACAAACATCACATGATCACATCACATGCTCAGACACACACACACATACACATTACATGCTAACATATCACAGACGCACACGTCACATGTTCACATGTGAGTGTCTTATCTGTCGCATGATTAATGAGATTTTTGTGTAACCGCTGAAGTTAATAAAAGGGTTGCGAGGGAAGGCTGGAGTTGTAGTTGTCTGGGATCAGGTGAAA
This sequence comes from Aulonocara sp. 'chitande type north' Nkhata Bay, assembly GCF_057382095.1. Lineage (NCBI taxonomy): Eukaryota > Metazoa > Chordata > Actinopteri > Cichliformes > Cichlidae > Aulonocara > Aulonocara sp. 'chitande type north' Nkhata Bay. The sequence goes on from NC_141350.1 coordinate 57,922,664, forward strand.
AACTTGGAGCTCCAAGATCCTGATCAGGCTTCCCTTGCGCAAGTAAAAACCGATCGAGCTCTAATTGTCTTGCTGTGTTCACGGTGATAAGTCTCTGAGCTAGCAAGGCCTGCAGGTGCAGACCTAACACTTTCTAAATTGGCTCCCTGTAATTTCAGAATTGAATTTAAAATAAAATACCTATGCTACAATTGGTGTAGTCTGCTGGGGGCATGGAGTGTTTCTTCATGGGGGGCTCAGGGGATTAGGAAGCTCATCTGTAACCGGAAGGTTGCCCGTTCGATCCCCCTGCTCTCTCCCTGTCCTGGTCGTTGTGTCCTTGGGCAAGACACTTTACCCTACCACCTACTGGTGTTGGCCAGAGGGGCCGATGGTGCGCTTCTGTCAGTCTGCCCCAGGGCAGCTGTGGCTACAACTGTAGTTTGCCTCCACCAGTGTGTGAATGTGAGAGTGAATGAATAGTGGAATTGTAAAGCACTTTGGGTGCCTAGAAAAGCGCTATATAAAAGCAATCCATCATTATTATTCTTCACTCATCTTTTTTACTATGTGTTTATACACCACTCTGCATTTAATCATCAGTTATTATTGATCTCTGGCTCTCGTCCACAGTGTCTTTTATCCTGTCATCACCCTTACTGTTCACTGTAAGAGAGATACTCCCATACAGATTATGACAAAATTTGATTCAATTTGATTGATGACCCTAATCATGACCTTTTGACCTCCCCCCTCCCCCCCGGAAGTGTGTAATTTGATCCCCTAAGCGTGACGAATTGCATCCGGAGAAGGGAGGGGGGAAACCCCCGGTGCATCCGGAGAAGGGAGGGGGAAACCCCCGGAAGCGCGCCACCTGTTGCGCCACCTGTTGTTGGAAAAAAAAGAAAAAAGTTTTTAGAGGGAGGGAGGGTCTGCGGCAGGGGAGGGGAATAAAAGCAGAGAGGAGGCCGTCACAATTTCTAGGCACAGACGCAAGATGGATCCTTTCATTCTGCAGCCCAGCAGCGTTCCTGTGTACTTGGACGGCGAAGAGATCTGCTCTCCCGAGGCCGCTAGCATGGGAGGCAGCAGCAGCGAGTGGTCCTCGTCGATTATCAGCGACACCCCCGTATACAGTAACAGATCCGAAGCAACCGCCGCTTCACACACTGAGCTTAATTATGAAGCTCCACAGGCTTCTGTGCAAAGACCAGTTTTGTTTACATCATATGCGCTTTAGAAGGCATAGCATAGCATACATTTTCACTGCTATGCATATGATACCCGCTTTTATTGGTTAAACTGCCGGGATGTCTTAGACACATAATGAGCTTTAATTTTCTGCTTCTAAGTTCAGATAGAACTGAGGTTATTGTAACGGGGCGTAAAAATCTTAGAAACACTGTGGCTAACAAGATCCTTACTCTGGATGGCATCGTCTTGAGCCGCCTGTTGTAGTGATTTGGCACATTATAAGTAAACTTGAAACATACAATCCCATAGCACAACATCAACATTTATTTATATACAAAAATAAAAATGCTTTTTCAGAAAAGAATTGTAACTTCACAATTCATCACCGGTTACGTGGGTACATAGGGTAAGTCCTCATCATTATCCCATAGCTGTTCCGGTAATCTCTCAGGGCCTTGGAAGGGTGGCCATGTCCAGTCTACCTCATCAATGTCGGGAGAGTCGCCGAAATACAAAAAATCTTCCTTGTTGTCAGTGTCCATAGTCCACAGCTGTGGTGGTGAGGGGGGTGTGCTCCACTCTGACACTGGTGAATACGGTGTGTCTTCACTCCAATCTTCAAATGTAGGGTTCGTGGCTGGATCTTCAGAGACTAAAGATTGCTCAGTATCCCTGGTACCAAGTACCAAATATGTACCAAGTTCTGTCACTCTGATGGTTGATTGAGCAGAAGGGTTGGAAGATGCCCTAACCCTAACCCTGCTTACAACTTAGAATCTCAGTTCTAAATGAAATTCAGATGTTTTTTAAGTATGGCTAATGTATTAATTGACTTCTAAGGCACACACACACACACACACACACACACACACACACACACACACACACACACACACACACACACACACACAACAACAACAACAACAACAACACCAGCACAGAGAAGAAGAAGAGGGGGTCGTTTTACTACGCATCATAAAAACGCAATCATTCATCTTCCAACTGTATCTTTCTGTTCTGTCTTTAGAATCATTGGTTGTTTACTGAACCATACTTTGGGAGTCATACTGTTGTGATACTGGGGAGAAAAGGGTAAGGTTTGATAGACTAAACCCTTACACACATAACTTGAAAAACCTAAAGAGTGTGTGAGACTGCTAGCTGTGTTGTTCAGTTATAAACTCATCTACAAATGTGTTAGTAAAGAGTGACTTGTACTTCTGCCCCATTAAGCAATGGTTTAACAAATTTCACTGCAAACTATAAAAGGAATCTGGATTTATATAGAACATAGTAGTGATGGATTAAATGCAGGAAACACTAGTATAAGGTGTCTATGGAACAAATCTCCTTCAGCGTTCAAATGACCAAAGTGAGGCCTACAGGCGTTTCTCTCAGTTGGTTGTGTTCAGGGAAAAAGCAGCTAAATACACTGTGACTGCTCCACATTGTTAGTGAGTTAACTCTGGATATCTGTAGGTTTTGTCAAACTTGGAGTGAACAAAAGCAGAAAAACAGTAAAAGATGCAGACAGTGAAAGTCTGGTTTATTTCATGAACACAATGAAACATTTTACAGTCCACAGAGCAAAGTAGCATACATGATAAATAGATACACATAACACGTACAGTGAGAAGTAAAACTGGTCGTCTTACAACATGTTATATTCTGTAAACTTAAAATAACCACAGAAATTAGAGTTTAGTGTTTTAAAGTCATTATTAAAAACATGAGTCAACATTACTGAAGAGACACTTTAACGATGCTTCATATCACCGTGTTTATGATGATAAAACATGTTCTCTCATAAGTAGATGTCTGCGCTGTCACTTGTCATGAAAATGTCCCGAGCCTGGGTTCCTCTTCAATTATCATTGATCATTAATAGGACGCACAAAAGATTTGTTGCATTATCCCCACAAACAACACCCTTTTATAGAAATCATTGTGACACAAATATTTAGATTCTTGCTTCACAATGTGCACGAACTCAAAATCTTTAGTTTCATATTTATAAAGTATCGCAAAGAATACATTTATACCATTGTGTGAGCTACACTTCTTGTAAAAAACTGATTGGTAATGCGTTTGAGAAAAGCTCCTGCTGTGACCTTCCTTCTGTGAGGGCACACACACACACACACACACACACACACACACACACACACACACACACACACACACACACACACACACACAGAGAGAGAGAGAGAGAGAGAGAGAGGGGGGGGGGGGGGGGGAGATCATTAATACAAAGGATTGAAGCCATTTTTTGGATTTTCACTTGTTGGCTTTAATATGAACAGTCACATAAAATTCATTCCAGTTTTTTTTTTTGCCTTTGCTTCAATTAAGATGTTTCTTTAAATCTACAGCAGCTTCCTTTTCAAAAAAGTTTACTGACATAGTAAGGAAGTAGCTAGGGACCTCAGTAAGTATGAGCAACAATAGCTTAGGGACAGTTTCTACAATGAAGAGGATTTCATCATCTGCTGTTCGTCAAAAAGTGCCTTATTAAAAACAATTCAGCAGATCCTCAGAGTGCGGATACAAACTGTTTTCAGCTGTAGAGGTAGAGGTACGCTTCATGTACTTATCAACATACAGTTTAGCAGAGTGGATTAGAGTGCATTGGTGCTTGGGACTCTTTTATTTAGCACGGTTATACCATTGCGAATTTAGCTATATAAATATGCTCAAGAGTCTATCATATGTTTGACATGCAACTAAAAATTCGAAAATATATATTTTTTAAATCAGTAACTTTGCAAATTTAGAGGAAATGTTTTCGGACAACATATGTGTCACGTTTTAAACAGGTTTTGAATAATTAGCACTGACATACAGACATTTATGCCCTGGGTATAACAGACATGCTTACCTTGTGAAAGGCCCTCGGATTTCTTGGAGCAGAGAAAACACTCTGTATTGTTGCTTTTCTCTATTGTATAAGCAGCGCCCGACTGTCAGAAACGCTCTGTGCGGGTAGCAAAGTCGGCTCCAACGCACATTCAAGTGAAAAAATAAAAAGTTAAAACGATATACCTTGCGGCAGTTGTGAAGTGCTGAGGAAATTACTGTGTGTCTGATGGGGTGTTTTTATATAGGTGGGGCTACTTTCAGTTGACCTCTGAGATGTAGAGATAAAAGAGTGTGATGTAAGGAAGAAAGGTGGAAAGTCTTTGGAGACTCTGTTGGTCATGGTTTCTGCTGGCCTCTGACATGATAAGACTAGTTGCATTAAAGCCATTAACTGTTTGTGTATATACACCTTTGGGCTGGGATGCTCTTGATAAGGAGCCTCTTTTGTTTGCTTCATGACTTCTTTTGCAGACTGTTGGGAGCCTAGCTGCACCCCCTCTGTCTAACTGTTACAGAGTGTGGGAATATGTGTTTTTTTAGAAGTATCACAGCTTATTTCTAAAAGAAATACATGTTGTTTGCGGTGCTCTATTTAAAACTATTGGTCTGTGAAACTTTTAGAAACGTGAAATGCCCCTAAAGTAGTTAAATCAGCTATGTGTAATCAGCGAGTCTAACTGTTGCAGACTAGTAGATAATTATAGGACTAGTTGCAATAAAGCCACATTGAGGTTGATACTTTTAGAAGTATCACAGTTTATTTCTAAAGGGATACATGTTGTTTGTGGTGCTCTATTCAAAAAACAAAAACAAAAAACTACTAGCCTGTGAAACTATTAGAAAAGTGAAATCTTCCTAAACTAGCTAAATTAAATGCTGTGTGGGAATACACGGTTTTTAGAAGTATCACTGTTTATTTCTAAAGGGATACCTGTTATTTGCTCCTAAATAGCACTGAAGAAAATGCAAAAGGCTCCTAACTAGTTAAAATACCCCTAAAGTAGTTAAATTAAATAATCTATGTCTAAATAACAGAACTCTGAGACCTATACAATCCTTTAAAAAGAGTTTAATTAAAACACATAATGGTTTCATTAAATAATACTCTATTAAACACATGTGAACTCATATGACCCCTGGACACACACGCACATGCAAAAAGTCCGTTCTCGCGCACGTGCACACGCACACGGACGCGGCGGGGGATAGGGAGGGGGGAAAATGCCCTCGGGGTGGGGAGAGGGGGGGGGGGGAATGCCCTCGGGGTGTGGGGGGCAAAAATAGGTATAGGTATATTACTACTTATGTACTGTGATGTGCCCACATGGAAAACTATGACATTGTTTTTTGTCTGAGTAATGCTGCCTTTCAAAGTGAATCAGTGGATCACAATAAAAAAAAAAAGGCCAATGAATGTCTAACCTCTCAGAATTAAGGATTAATTTTTACAGCAACTTTAGTATATTTAAAAAAAAACATGCAACATTACACCCAAGGCTGTGCCATATCATATCATTCACAATAATACAGATAAACATTTTTTGTGATATAAAAAAGTCATATTTTAATATTATTGCTATAGAAATGTTTATGTTCCATAGAGCTGTTATTCTGCTTCCTTTGACAATTTAGCAATGAAACAGGGAGCTGTTTCAACAACTTGCAACAAAGCGCAGTCATTTTCAAATATTATCCTGCTTAAGATGGAAATATTAAATTGTGTTTCACTGCTTGAAGCAAAAAACACGACATCAGTGACATCTGAATACGTGGCTGTACTCAAGATGCTAGCACCTGGTGATATGTGACCTAAATATAACACGTCCACCAAAGTGCCACTTGAAAAAAGAATATGATAATCTCCTTCATTTACTTATAATTATTGCTTTTTTTATATTGTTCATTTTAGTTTTTTAAAATATCACAATATAATTTTCAGGCTACATTTACCATCAATGATTTTACCTTCATACTATAAGTATGGTGTATCCAATTTCCTTTTTTTTTTTTTTTTTTTAGGTGCCTTCTTGTGAGGGTTGTCTGTTTTCCACATTCTGCAGTCGTAAAATACGACTTAGAGGCGGATATTTGTTTTACTTTATGGGCAACAGTTGTCTGCCCTTGTTCTTGCTCGTGACAAAACTCGCCTCCTGTTGACAAAACTCGCCTCATGGTTTAAACTGAGAAAAAAACTCTTTCCCACAGAGGGGGGGGCTTTAATAAACTTATTCGAATATGAGCTTTTTCCACTAAGGCTTATTTTATGGGGAGATGTACGAAATTATTTACCGGGTTACAAGCAATGATAATATCGGCTGTTGACTCCTCAGCGTCATCATTTTCTGTCTATTGAGAAAACCCATTGTAAAAGTAATGAAGAAAAAAACTCTACCGCTGTCTCATTCCTCCTTGACCCGCGGTGTGTGTGTGTGTGTGAAACAAGATCGCCTGTCACGGCAATTATGGTTTGTTTTTCAGTCCCTTGTAAAAAGGGACTCTCAAAAGGAAAAGTAGTATTCAAAGAAAAGTATTCACTAAGGGATATTTATTCATTTTTACACATACGGGGTAGGCAGCCTGTAGGTTACAAGCGGATAGAAAGTTCTTCTTTTCATCACAAGCTATGGTGTAGCCTAAAAATGCAATTTGTTGCTAGGCTGATCATCTTAAAGGTTTTTTTTACTGCGTCTGTATTATAGGAAAATAAAATACTATTGAAAGAAACAGTTCTCTACAGGAAGTCACTCTTTTTTTCCCATTACAAGCGCCGGTGCAGCTTAAGAAAGTAAAATGACATCCGCTATTGTAAAAAAAATAAATAAATAAAATACAGAGAAAATTGTCATAATATTGAAACAGAATTCAAACTATGAGTTTGTGGAAAACTAACTGCCGCTCTGTCTCTCTATACAGCACAGAGTCAACTGCTGCTGCATCACCCCTATGCTTCAGCAACCATACCCCTCCCCTCATGCTTAAGGAACATGACGCATCAGGTCTGAAAATGACTAGACACTTCCGGAGTATTTCCGGTAGGGTCGCAAGGTCTGGATCGAGGCCTTCCATAGTAAATATGCTGTATTTGAATATGTCATACTCAAAGCCTTCTTTCCGCGGAGCGGCGGTTGCTTCGGATCTGTTACTGTATACGGGGGTGTCGCTGATAATCGGCGAGGACCACTCGCTGCTGCTGCCTCCCATGCTAGCGGCCTCGGGAGAGCAGATCTCTTCGCCGTCCAAATACACAGGAACGCTGCTGGGCTGCAGAATGAAAGGATCCATCTTGCGTCTGTGCCTAGAAATTGTGACGGCCTCCTCTCTGCTTTTATTCCCCTCCCCTGCCGCAGACCCTCCCTCCCTCTAAAAACTTTTTTCTTTTTTTTCCAACAACAGGTGGCGCAACAGGTGGCGCAACAGGTGGCGCGCTTCCGGGGGTTTCCCCCTCCCTTCTCCGGATGCACCGGGGGTTTCCCCCCTCCCTTCTCCGGATGCAATTCGTCACGCTTAGGGGATCAAATTACACACTTCCGGGGGGGAGGGGGGAGGTCAAAAGGTCATGATTAGGGTCATCAATCAAACTGAATCAAATTTTGTCATAAGCTGTATGGGAGTATCTCTCTACTGTATATTCCTGCCTCTCCCTCAGCCTGGTTCTGCCCAAGGTTAGAAAGGAACTTTTCTTTCCACTGTCAACAACTGCTTGGTCAAAAAGCATAGTTTGTTTGTTGGAGTTTTCTCTCTACCATTGCAAGCTGTTTACCTTACATTATAAAGCCCATTGAGGTGATTGTTGGCATGATTTGGCACATTATAAATCAAATTAAACTGAACTGAATATCACAGCAAACCAAAAGAGAAAACTACTCATTAGGTAGTTCAAACAACAAAATACATAATAAGAAAGAAAGGTCAGGATAGGTAAAACCAATGCGTATGGTGATTTTGACAATTTAAATTTAAATAAAAACAGGTGGAAACTGCCTAAACTGTGTAGAGAACTACAGTCCCTGAACATCAGACTTTTAACTATGTGGTGTCATTATTTCAACCATCAGCAATACAAAAGCCTGACTCTGTAGGTCTGTTAAATACTCCTGACCTATCACAAACTCAAAACAAAACAAAAAAAATCCCCATAGTGATGTAATTCAGTGTTAAACATTTTCCTGTTCACTTTTTTTAAAAATTTATTTGTCATATCCTAAAGGTTTTCCAAATGTAGTCACTAATTGTGCAAACGCAGTAGTCATTCAGTTTGCATCTCAGTATCTCTTGTATCAGTTTGAACCACATGACAAGTGTTCTGATCCTACAACAACCATGATTTCCACAATGCTTTGCAAACACTTTATTACACAAATAACAGTTACTGAAAATAGTACTCTTGCAGCAGAACCAGTGTGTCACAACTAATATTACAGCATTCACATGTAAAACATGGCACCGTGTTAGGAAATCAAACATTATGATATACTGAGGATAAATACAAAAAGAAGTGGTGCAGACTACATAAAAAAGGAAAAAAGAGTAACTGTAACTAAACCTCAGAATCCTGAACAAACTTGAATATTTTGAATAAACAGAAGTCTTCCTCCACTATCTTTGAGCTTCCAGTATGTGCATGAAGTGTGTTCAGTGAATTTTCCTTAATTAATACACATTAATTTGGACTTCACTTGTTCCGCACTGCTGCCATCAGACTGAATATGTCTTTATTGATTTTTACATATAAATGCTTTTATTGATTAAGTCAGAACACCCAGTTGGTTTAGGCTGCTGGGTAGAACAAGACAAAACAAAACCATATATATTTTGTGTATATATATATTTATAAGCTGGGTTTAGCGTTATTGAAACTTGAGAAGTGGTTCTTCTAAAGCAGGGGTAGGGAACTCCAGGCCTCGAGAGGCCTGCAGGTTTTAGATGTCCTTGATCCAACACAGCTGACTTAAATAGCTAAATTACCTCCTCAACATTTCTTGAAGTTCTCCATAGGCCTGGTAATGACCTAATCATTTGAGTCCGGTGTCGTGACCCAGGGTGAGATCTAAAACCTGCAGGACACCGGCTCTCGAGGACTAACGTTCCCTACCCCTGTTCTAAAGAATGATTAGTGCACAGAGATTCAGGTATATATGAATTTATACACTATAAAATTTTCTGAAGGGAAATAAAATCACTATGATACAAGCTCTACTGGCAGCAATTTTCATCCCATGGTATGTGTTGTTATGGCACGTGATTAAAACAAAAGGCAAGACAGATGCAAAGAGGCACAGGATCATGTGTAAAAAAAAAAAAAAAAAAACTGATCCAACTTAAGATTAAGTGAAAAATTGAAATGATAATGAAACGGTGTAAAATCATTGTGTTTAAGGGTAGAAGTAACCATATGTCAACCACTAACATGGTGACGATAACAGTGTTTGCGTCGTCCACTACATTTCCTTTTCAATGCAACAAGCACAATGACCAGCAAAAGTGGCAGTAAGTAGGTTACCATATAGATAACACAATAACTGAAACTGCAAACAAGATCAGATGTTTTAAATTTGGGAAACTTTCCCAGAGAAAGCAATCTTTTATGAACAAGTAATTTATTAAGTGATATTATCAAATCATAATATAGTGACCAACAGATTGAATAAACTGATTAGAGAGGCTGGCTGTGTGATTGGCTGCAAACTGGACACATTTGAAGCATTGGTTCAGGTTGTCACCATTGTCCATTATGGATAATCCTGACCAATCACTGCACCAGCTACTCTAACAAACAGATTTAGCTCTGCTGCTACAAAAACAGATATAGGAAATCTTTTATATGCCATCTCCCTCTATAACACTATATATGTCTGACCATACATTATTATAATTATAGTTAGTCATTTCAGTGGCTGTAAAAAAAAAAAGAATTTCCCAAATACAGGATTAAAACATTTTTTTCTCATCAAATCTCATATGCAGTGGGTTTCACCACACAAGCAATTTTTATTCAAGTGAGTGTGATATTTAAATGCATCTTGTGCAGTCTCTGTCTGGTCTTGCGTATTATTACAAACATTTCATCAACTGTTGTTGTGATTTGGTGCTGTATAAATAAAACTGAAAAAAATGAATTGACAATATTTCTCTATTTCACACTTCAAATCAAACAATATCACATGAAATGCCACTTTTGCTAAAAACTTGACAAACAGAAAAATGACAGAATTCATCAGAGTATTTTTTCGCCATGAACAGCAAGAATATAGCTGGCGAGGAAGCCAAGTCCATAATGACTAGAGTGAGAGCTACATTATGGTGCAGGACAGTTGGAGGCTGATTAATCACCATCAAGATGAATCCTTTGTTAATAAAACAAAGGGAATGCATGTTAAAAAAAAAACAAAACAAAAACACTGACTTTGAAGGCAGACAGCAATCTAACATCAGCCTTTAACAGCTAATGGGGAAACGATCTCATTCTTTTAACAGATTTGCATTGTTATTTTAAGGCCAAAACCAACTCCAGATTTTTCAAAAATATTGTTAACAATCTCAGTAAAAGCAGGTTTGATTTGGGGAAATGAAATGAGTGACACTGTGACATGAGTAGATTATGCCAGAAAAGACTGTATGAATACCATAGCTGAATTAAATAAATAACTTATCAAAATATTTTTACATACAATAACACACACACACACATTGGCAGCTGGTACAACAGTTACACATGTGATGAATAACTACATCAGCGATTTTAGCAGAAGGTTGGTGGAAGGTTTGCAGTTGGCCCCAGAACATCTAAGAGGAGGACTGAGGCGGCGGCAGAGCAGAGTATTCCTCATTTTCAGAGTCACTGCTGTCCTCATCATTTCTCTCTTGGTCACTGCCTTCAGTACTCAGCTGGTCAAAGCCCTGACGACTATAACCCTTATGGGATGGAAAGAAGTTTCCCAGATTCAGACTGCCCACTGCTTTACCTAGTAAAGGTTAAATACCAGAGAGGAGGAAATGAAGATGTCAATATGACGATAAAAATCTACAGATTTAAGAGAAATAATTCTCAACTTAGAATGATGGCTTCAGTTTACACACTGGCAGTGCATTATATTGAGGATATTCATTCATCCCTGTGTAAAGCTATGGTCAATAAGATGATGACATAAGAGAGGCTCTATTTTCATTTTCTGAAATGTTTTCTAGCCTGGTCATGCCTTCAACAGACACTAATGAAGATGAATGAACACTGCTTTAGACATAATGTGGTAAAGGAAGGGGCAGAAGGGGGTTAAATGTTAAAAGTTTGTACATATGACTGACATTTTACAATATTTTTCCTTAATAATGGTTTAGTATCAAAACATTTTTTTTTAAAGAAGACAAAAGAGAAGAAAGAAGGAAGAGTGATAACCTAAATTTGTGTTGGTTACAAGTAAATGGGTCTTAGCTAAAACAAAGTCAATAAATGATCTTCTCTCATAGCCTGTCGGTACTGCAAAACTATTGTTTTTTTGTGACAGCTGAACTTTACAGTATGAGCATACTACTGGAAATCCAGCTGAATATATTCGGTAGTTAGTATATCTGACAAATGAAAAAAATACATGAAGTATCTTAAACCTTATATTAAATAAAAACGAAGTCTGGTATTTATTAAATATTTAATGTAATGTAAACAACATACCCCTTATTTTTCCCAAAATGCCTCTCACCGAGCTGGGTTCAGATTTGACCTCATGTTGATCTGCAAATGTTCAACAGTATTACCTTTAATGTTCATTGACTGTTAAGATAACCAAAGACAAGAGAGGAAACAGAGCAGAACAATGTGCACTGACTATAGCAAGAAGACAATGCAGTCAACAGTAGTTAAAATGGCCTAATTTCTATCTCATTTGTTGTTCAATATTAAAAACGAATGGATTTTCTGCACAGACTCCCATGGGTGTTTTCATACATACTTTTTTTCCTCCAGGAAATGAAGACTCCTATGGAGATCACAACAACCAGAGGAATGAGCAGCAGGGTGGTGATGATGACTGGGAGTACACGCTCTCCTTTGTTAAGCTTAGCTGGACTCTTCCTCTCTTTGTCTGCCTCTAACTGTGGTTGAGTTTTTTGGACCACAGTTTGCTTCTCTTGGATGGCTGCGGTCTTTGAGGTGTCTTGCTTTACCTTAGTTTGGACAACGGCGTCCATTTCTATAGTGAGAGACATATTCTAGTTATCAGTGTTCCTTTTACACCAGTTCTGTAAAGCCTCAAAGATCCCAGCAACCACAACTGATAAGTGTGTGGCTGTAGCTCTGGAGGTAGAGCAGGTCACCTACTGATCAGAAGGTTGGTGGTTCAATCCCAAGCTCCTCCAGTCTGCATGCCAAGTATCCTTGGGCAAGATACTAACCCCAAGTTGCTCTCCGATGCATCCATCGGAGTGTGAATGTGGTTAGACAGCACTCAGTTTGGAGACAGTGCTTGTGAGAATGGGTGTAATTGGGTAAATGTGAGAGAGTAGAAAAGCACTATATAAGAATCAATCCAATAACAAAGGTATTTTTATCACAAGCAATTGTGTCACCAGTCAACTGTGACGACCTTATGATACGTTACTTCCTTTGTGATGCCAGCTGAAGCAAACCTTTGATTCCTAGGTCTAGGCTGCTGGGGGCTTCCGATGACGAGTGTTTCTTATTCACTCATTTGTTTCACTCACAATGTGCTTACTGTTAGGAATAAAATGATTAAGTAAAGCTGTTTTTGTGATTTATATACATTTTGCAATTGTGACCATTAAGAGTTGGCACTCCATGTAATAAGGGTCAAAAGCATCAATTCAGTGCTATGATTGAATTGAATATTAGTTATTATTAATCTCTGGCTTTCTTCCACAGTTTTTCTTTGTTCCTCCTCATTCTTCCTCTCACCACCACGCAGATGGCTGCCTCTCCTCTTTAAAAAAAAGGGAGTTTTTCCTTTCCACTATTGCCAAAGTGCTTGCTCAAAGCGGGTCATCTGATTGCTGGGGTTTTCTCAGTAGGATACAATAATCTATTAACTGGTCTGTCTGATCATTATATGATTTTAACTGTTAGGAAATTGACTAAAAAACAACTGCAGTATTTTAGTACAAACAACCCTGGCCATGTAAAGACATTTAATCCCAAGTCTGAAACTGTAAAACTTGAACAGGAGTTTGCAAATTGCAATTGGGATCATCTTATAAAAATAGATGATTAAATTTGATAAATTAGCTTTTTCAAAGCAAGCAGATGATTGGTTTGAGTCGTATCTTCTTCAAAAGAGAGCAGAGTGAGGGTTGATAAAGGAAAGTCATCCATGTTGGAAAATAGAATGGGTATTCCTCAAGGATCTGTTCTTGGCCCATTGCTGTTTAGTTTGTTTAGGTGATGACTGGCGTCTTACTACTGGCAACGGCTCTATTCATCAGACTATCCTACCTGGAAGACGGCAGAAACCCATACACAAGCCGAGATAAGAGATGGACACACGACAACTTCCATCTAATGGACATGATACAAGACTAAATCTATCTGTGGATGAAAATTGCCTGATACAGATACGTGCTTAACAGGACCACAGAGAAAGACTGCTACGTGTGCTCACACATAAAGAGCACATCAAAATACCTAACCATATATGGGAAACACGCTGGAACACGTGCACTAATTCTGATCTCTGATCACACCTTCAGAATGACTTGTGTAAACTGCACATCAACATCAACATCCTCATCCAGGAAGGAACGCTCTCAGAATTGCTGTAATGCAACATCGAGTAGCACTGGACATGATCCTGGCTGAGAAAAGGGAATTGTGCGTCTTATTCAACACCGTGTGCTGGACCTTCATACCAGATAATGTACATTCTTTAAACCATGGCTTCAGATGCCATAGAGACTGTTGATCGGCGTTGGACTTTTCCTGATTTTATTTTATTTTATTTCATTTCATTTTGTTTTGTTTTATTTTATTTGTTTTATTTTGTTTTGCTTTTCTTTACTTGTATTATACCTTGTTTAAAGGCTGTAATCCCATAGATGATAAGTTTATTACTCACAGCATATGCAGATGTACCCGAACCGATGAAGATCATGAAGTCTTTCTTTTCCTATTTGTAATATGAAGATGAAGTGCAACTAATGATGTAATAACTGTAAATGTGAAAGACAAGTAGTTACTTACTGATGACTAGTACATTTCATTCTCTGTTCAACAGGTGGGAATGTCAAGAGATTTTTGTTTTTACATAATTTGATCAGCTTCATGAAATGTGTTTTTCTTGTTTACTAAGCAATCTAAATGTCTATGTGACTTTTCACCTAATAACTTCTATGATGAACTTATCCAGCTACCGAACCACTTCCTGTTTTTAGAGAACAGATGTAGAAAAGGGAAATAACCCGTTGCTTTGAGTCTGTGCAAAGACCTGACAGGAAACTGCAGGTTTGCAGAGCGTGCTTTTTCAGAAGTGAAGCTATAATCTTAAGTGTGTATGCGCTGATTCTGTTGATTCTGAGTGATGTTGTTATTTTTACACACACATACACACACACACACACACACACACACACACACACACACACACACAGACATGTATAAAATAAAGTACGCAGGCAGTTGCGGCGCGCAATTCGCAGGGTGCGTTCGTTGCTGCCCACGCGTGTAAAAACGACTGCAGTGTTTGTGTTTTCTAACTCAGGTGTCTAAGCTGAAGAATTACAGGGTGATTTAAAGAAATCCCCTATCAAAATGCTTTGCCTGCCAGTTGTCCAAAAGCAGTGCTGGGACTAACACGTTATTAACTTCATCATTATTGTGGTAACGAGCACGGTAACTAGTTATTATACTAAAATCAGGAACGCGTTAGTCGTTACTGGGATTTAGATAGGGTCATTGTTCATTACTTTGTGTGGTGGCTATGCGGAGCTTCCACAGATTCAGTAACATTAGCAAGTGGTGGAGGCCAGCAGGTGGATGAGGGAAAGGGGACGCAGGAGGAGCAGAGACCTGAGGCGGCCGCGGGGCCGAGTGTGAACTGAACTTCAGGTAAGAAGTTATGACCTGCAGTCTCTCTGGGTCAGATATAAACCAAGTTTAGGTGGAGTTTATTTTCGTTATGCTGACTTTTTCCGTACGGCGTACTAGCTAGCATGCCGGAGTTTCTATACAGCTCATTTTGTTCATAAGGTTAATTATTAGAGTTGCCAATCGTACCGTAAAAAACAGAATCGTCTCGTATTCAGAGAAAATATTACGCGTTTCGTTTTGAGGTGAAAAGGAGCACGGTTTGTCCCGTACTTTAGCTACAATAAAAAAGACACAAAGCTGGAGCTGCACAGCTGCCTCTTCTCCTCTCATTCTCTCCCCTCCCTCTCCCGTTTCTACTTCAGTCACGAAACTGACCAATGATCAGCTGATCGGCTTTTCTCTCTTGTTTGTTTATCTCCTACTTTGCGCTAGAAAGAGGAAACCAGCGGATGTCGCGCTAAACAACAGCAGCACGTTTAAGCTTGATTTTTTATGCAATTTTTGCAAAGCTATATGTGGAAGGAAACTGTGACCTAGGCCAAGCTGATGGCATAAGATGTAAGTACAGCTCATCCGGTTTCATATGCAAAAAAAAAAAATTGCGCTAGCTCACGTGGTTGCAGTGCTACCGGGATTTAAAAATAGTTACGCAAAATGGAGCATGTCCGCTCCGACCGGCTTTAAAGGGTTAATGTATAAATAGGCTGGCCCCAGAGTGTCTTAATAGATACACACAAAGACAAGATATAGTAATTGTATTACTAGGAGCATGGTGAACAGCAACTGCAAGATATCATATTGCAGATCTAAATTTGTTCTTTCAGCATTTTCAATAGAGGCTTGCCATCTGTTGAACACACTTCCAACCAGTGATGGGAATAACGGTGTTACAAGTAACGGCGTAACGAGTAATCTAACTAATTACTATTCCTATCGTTACAACGCCGTCACAGTTACTAACAAGAAAATGCAGTCTGTTACTATTTTTCAACAAACAGACGGTTGAAGCTGTGTTCAGCTTACCGCATCTTATATCAGCTGCACGGAAGTAGCTGACTATGCAAGTAATCTGGACGCTACAGCTTTAACCATCTGCGCGCGCTCCCGCGGACGATAATCACGATCACTGTCTAGCACAACACCTGGAACTCAGGGGGCAAAACAATCGCATAAGTGCTCTTGTTTGACTGAGGAAGAATAAAGTAGTCGTGGTAAGCCAATCACATGACCACTTAAAGACAAAGCAAGAAGATGATATATACCAGTTTTTAAATTGTGTTGATAGGCCACGAGTCATGATAAACAATATATACGCGGCGTTTTTTCCTCAATAGTTTCGTCACGTTTACTGTCTAAGGACAGTGCTAGCAAGCACTCTCTGCTTATGACAAAACAAAAACCAAAAAAACAGGGGAAGTTTTAGGAGTGACGGCGAGAGAGAGAGAGAGAGAGAGAGCAGAAAAAGAGAGAGAGTGAGTTTTATTTGTGATGTTTAGCATGTTTGGAGTGTGTAGTTAATGTGTTGTCTTGCGTAGTTAGTGTGTAGTGTTGTGGATAGTTTTGTGTAGTGTTGTGGATAGTTTTGTGTTGTGGATAGTTTTGTGTCGTGTGTCAGAACAATGAGGCGAGTGCTGTCTCCAGGTAGAAAAAGGAGTGATACACCTGCTGCTGTCAAACCTGCACCTGCGATGTCTTCTTTATTATAGTGGACAGAAATTATTTTTTTGGGAGTGGCACAAATAATTTGTGTGGCATCTTATTGAATGCAGAACAGCTGATTGTTCTGTAAATAGTTTGAAATGGTTATTTAAAAAAATCAAGGTAAAAGGTAAATGGATGCAATAATGGATAACTTTGTTGTTTGCAACACTTGTGCATAGGATTTTAAAATTGACAATTTATACTTGCATTTAAGGTTATGAAATATGATTCATTAAACATGTTCGTGGTTGTTAGAGTATAACCTTTATAAAAATATAACCTTTTCTACTCTGATTTTATGTTTTTTGTCTGATTTTAGATCAATTGTGTTAATACAGTATGTCAAAATGAAAACATAACTGTAAATTCAGACATGTGAGGTTGTGCTGACAAGGATGATACCAAACTAGGCAAAGTAAATAGTTTTTAAAGGTAAAATGTGGAGGGAAAACCAAAAGTAGTTCAAAATGGCCAATTATACCCTGGACCCAGAGGGTTAAACGTTTTTTTTAAAGTAACACAATAGTTACTTTTCAAGTAATTAATTACTTTTAGAATATTGTAACTAAGTTACTAACTCAGTTACTTTTTTGAAGAAGTAGTAACTATAATTAATTACTTTTTCAAAGTAACTTGCCCAACACTGCTTCCAACTACGTAATGATTTTTGTTATTGCTTTTGTTGTTTTTTCATTTATTGTCTATTAATTGTAGTTGTATTTATGATGTATTTTGGTTTTATGAAAATATATGTTTTATTGTAAAATGTATGTATTGTGATTGTAAGACCAACAAGGGACAATGGTTGTTACTAGGATAGCAATAGCTATAAACTTATGTGTGTTACATCAGTTTCATGTTTTGTACTTGGACTATGTTAAACTGCACAGTCCTTTTTAAAGAAATAAAACAAAAGCCACAAATACCATTCTGGTGTAATATAAATAGAATTGAACTGGATTGAAAAATTCCTTGATTCCTTAAAAAAATCCTTGCCATATATATAAATATTTCAGGTCTAAAAAATGGTATATAGCTGTTGAAAGAAAGAGGGGCATCCTAGTTAATGGAAAACGCAAGACATAGGTGAAGGAAAGCGATTTCACAGTTTTTCTGTGATTGCCTTGTAGCCTTCCCTGACAATTTCACTATTTGGAATTCTTAAACTTCCTTTCTTGTAAGTGTGATGGATATCACCTTAACACTGTTTCAGAATGTCCAAAAGCAGTCATGTCATGCTGTGGAATTCTTCAAAGGTTGTAGCAATGGTACATGGTGACCTTAATCTGACATTAATATTCAAAAATATCCCATATAGGCAATGAATTTTGTATTCTGAATGCGATTATAGGCAGCATGGTGGCACGGTGGTTAGCACTGTTGCTGCACAGCAAGAAGGTCCTGAGTTCAACTCTTTCTGTGTGGAATTTGCATTTTCTCCCCGTGTTTGTATGGGGAGCGTGAATGGTTGTCTGTTTCTGTGTGTTAGCCCTGCGACAGACTGGCGACCTGTCCGCGGTGTACCCCGCCTCTCGCCCTATGACAGCTGGGATAGGCTCCAGCGCCCCCCGCGACCCTAAAAAGGATAAGTGGAAGCGAATGGATGGATGGATGGATGGATGAATAAATGAGATTATATACCTTAGAAGACATTATGCTTTGCGCTAAGGCAATGCAGATGGATTGGTTCGTATATAGTGCTTTTCTACTCTGAGCTCCACTCAAAGAGAGAGCAACCTGGGGTTAATATCTTGCCAAAGGATATTTGGCATGCAGACTGGAGCAGACTAGGATTGAACCACCAACCTTCAGGTTAGTCGGTGACCTGCTCAACCACCTGAGCTTACAGCCACCCCCCTTAAGTGCCATCTATACACTATGATTGTGATATGTGAGCGAGTGATATGATTCACTCGTTGCACATTGCTTGCATTGGTTGCTAGTACACATTCCAGTTTCCTATGCCAAAAGTGTCAGTCAACATTTTCCTTTGATCTCATTAGGTCGCAATTTAAGTGGTTGCCTCAAAGTTAGGAAACTTTTAATTTGAAACCTTTTTCTTTTCAAATCACTATTTATTCCATCAGGCATCACTAGAAGTCACATCTTAAATGTCTGTGACTCACTGTTATGAATAGCTGCCTGCCCCTTATGGATTCAAAGATTATGTACCTGCTGCCTCCAGGTATCCAATTACTGACCTTCAAGTTCTTGAACTTCAATTCCAGCTTTCTTGACAGAATGATGCAACTCTTGAAAATAAAAGGTAATAATTAAAACAAAAAAAATAATTGATGTATACAACCTAGTACTACTGTTCATCTGCAAAGCCAACAAAGAAGCAACCATAATTCAAGTCTTATAAGTCCAAAATAAATTAATCAATCAAAATTGGACTTAATACCCAAACATACTGTATGATAGATTTTGCTAGAACAATTAAAAGTTGGCAGCATTATTTTGATGAAGATAAACTTACTCTCTGTTGTAAACTTGTAGACGGATTTGCTGCTGGCATCCCCAACAAAAACACTGCCATCCCTAGTTTCAGCTATATCGTGAGGCATTTTGAACTCCTGCAATTGAAAGAGAAATACAAGTCACTTAAATTCTAGACAACATAATGACCCACCATTAAACTTCTTAGTAGTTTAAGGTGGGTCACATTATTGTGTGGTCCACACAGTAATGTGTGAACCACACACATTACTGTGTGGTTCAGAATGTACGCAATACTTTGGACAACTGCAAACAGATTTAGCTAAAATTTTGTTAACACTGGGATGACGGAAACTCAAGAGTTTTCTATTGCAGGAAAAGCATTAACTTAAACTCTTATCATGGTAATAGAAGCTGAACTGAATCTGCTCATTTCCAGGTTTTCTTCAACAAACTGACTCTTGTTCACTCTTTCAATGATATTGTGGCCCGGGGCATTGTTGGAGGCAGAGTGGTTCAAGGTTAGGTGTGTTCACGGGGATGTTCACTGTAGTATCCTACAGTGCCATTGCTTATTAAATTTAAGGGCAAAATGCATAGAGTGAAAGCTGCAGTTGGTTCGCACTTATTGCATTTCCTGATTCCGGGAACTGGCCCGGGTTTAATAACCTGTTGGGCCATTATGTGACAATGCGACCATGACAGTGTAGTGTCTGCACTGTCCTGGTCCTAGGTCATTTGACCCAGTGTTTTAAGTTTTCTTGTGTTTTGATTTTGTATTGTTATTTATGTTTAGCTCCACTTTATTACTCTTGAGTTTATTCTGTAGTGTCTACGTGGTTTTGTTTAGCTTTTTGATTATAGATTGCCTCTTTTGTCTTTGCCCTTTATGTCTCTCTCTGTGTGTCAGTCTTTGTATATTTTGTCTGAGTTCTTGTGTCTGGTTTCCCTTCCCTTCTCATGTTTCATTCTATCGTCCCCCTGCTTGTGATGTTTATCAATGTTTCCCCAGTCTGTCATGTTTCTCTCGTCTCCTCTCACACTCCCTCGTGCTCTTTCGTGTTCCTTTGCTTCCTCTCGTCTGCCTCTCCTTCACTCCCGTGTCATGTTCCTCAGTTTCCTGTTTTGTCATGCAGGCCTTATGTCAAGAGATTTTTGTTTTTATATAATTTGATCAGCTTCATGAAATGTGTTTTTCTGTTTTTTAAGCAATCTACATGTCTATGTGACTTTTCACCTAATAACTTTGTGATGAACTTATTCAGCTACTAAAACCACTTCCCGTTTTTAGAGAACAGATGTAGAAAAGGGAAATAACCCGAAGCTATAATCTTAAGTGTGCATGTGCTGATTCTGTTGATTCTGAGTGACGTTATTTTTACACACACACACACACACACACACACACAAGACCTATAAATAAAGAATGCAGGCAGTGGCCAGCCGCAGATCTCAGAAGTGACTGCCCACGCGTGTAAAGACGAGTGCAGTCTTTGTGTTTTCTAACTCAGGTGTTTTAGCTGAAGAATTACAGGGTGATTTAAAGAAATCCCCTGTCACCTTACATTTACATGTTTGGTGTGTCTAGTTTTACTTGCCCTGTGGTGTCATGTTAATTCTTGTCAGCTGTGTCCCCCGTGTGTTCTCACTTTTCTCATTAGCCTTCTGTGTATTTACAGTGGCTTGCAAAAGTATTCGGCCCCCTTGAACTTTTCCACATTTTGTCACATTACAGCCACAAACGCGAATAAATTTTAATGGAATTCCACATGAAAGACCAACACAAAGTGGTGTACATGTGAGAAGTGGAACGAAAATCATACATGATTCCAAACATTTTTTACACATAAATAACTGCAAAGTGGGGTGTGCGTAATTATTCAGCCCCTGTGGTCTGAGTCCAGTCAGTTGCCCATAGACATTGCCTGATGAGTACTAATGACTAAATAGAGTGCACCTGTGTGTAATCTAATGTCAGTACAAATACAGCTGCTCTGTGACGGCCTCAGAGGTTGTCTAAGAGAATATTGGGAGCAACAACACCATGAAGTCCAAAGAACACACCAGACAGGTCAGGGATAAAGTTATTGAGAAATTTAAAGCCGCCTTAGGCTACAAAAAGATTTCCCAAGCCTTGAACATCCCACTGAGCACTCTTCAAGCGATCACTCAGAAACGGAAGAAGTATGGCACAACTGTAAACTTACCAAGACAAGGCCGTCCACTTAAACTTACAGGCCGAACAAGGAGAGCGCATCAGAAATGCAGCCAAGAGGCCCATGGTGACTTTGGACGAGCTGCAGAGATCTACAGCTCAGGTGGGGGAATCACCTGAACAACTATTAGTCGTGCACTGCACAAAGTTGGCCTTTATGGAAGAGTGGCAAGAAGAAAGCCATTGTTAACAGAAAACCATAAGAAGTCCCATTTGTCCCAAACTAACACTGCACATCACTCTGAACACACCATCCCCACTGTCAAATATGGTGTGGCAGCATCATGCTCTGGGGGTGCTTCTCTTCAGCAGGGGCAGGGAAGCTGGTCAGAGTTGATGGGAAGATGGATGGAGCCAAATACAGGGCAATCTTGAAAGAAAACCTCTTGGAGTCTGCAAAAGACTTGAGACTGGGGCGGAGGTTCACCTTCCAGCAGGACAACGACCCTAAACATAAAGCCAGGGCAACAATGGAATGGTTTAAAACAAAACACATCCATGTGTTAGAACGGCCCAGTCAAAGTCCAGATCTAAATCCAATCGAGAATCTGTGGCAAGATCTGAAAACTGCTGTTCACAAACGCTGTCCATCTAATCTGACTGAGCTGGAGCTGTTTAGCAAAGAAGAATGGGCAAAGATTTCAGTCTCTAGATGTGCAAAGCTGGTACAGACATACCCTAAAAGACTGGCAGCTGTAACTGCAGCAAAAGGTGGTTCTACAAAGTATTGACTAAGGGGGCTGAATAATTACACACATCCCACTTTTCAGTTATTTATTTGTAAAAAATGTTTGGAATCATGTATGATTTTCGTTCCACTTCTCACGTGTACACCACTTTGTGTTGGTCTTTCACGTGGAATTCCAATAAAACTGATTCATGTTTGTGGCTGCAATGTGACAAAATGTGGGGAAAGTTCAAGGGGGCCGAATACTTTTGCAAGCCACAAATGCAGAGTTGTCCGAAACCAACTCCGGGGAAGAGTAGGATGATTCACCCCACGGAAGATTTCCACTAGAGCAGGCTTGTGACGACACCCTACACCTGAGCTTTTGACCAAGGGATTGAAATTGATGGTAACTTTGTGCGCCCTGAAGCCATGTAGACACATGCTTTGTATTAAATCATTTATCGAGTAAGTCGTGACACTCGCATATGGGTAATGACAAAACTTGGGGGCGAATAATGGCCTGATTTTATTGGCCAGGCATCCAGGTGAATTTGTGCCGGTGGTGTGCATCCTGCCTGGAGCGTCAGATAGTTAAAAATCCCGCCATTCCAAAACCCCCTTTGCTCTCGTTACTATTGATGGAGGTCATGTTCAAGTGCACTTGCATGGACCTCATTGGGCCATTTCACTGGAGTGCATGCGGCTTTGTATTAGTTCTGATGGATTATGCAACACGATGTCCTGAGGCCGTGCAGTTGCTCTTTCAGGTAATCTCCTGAGTTGGTATCCCGAAAGAGATCTTGACTGAACAGGGCACACAGGGCACATGTCTTGCACACTAAAGGAGCTGTAGGAATTACTGGGCATTAAATCTGTTTGGACCAGTGCCTACCACCTTCAGACTGACAGGTTGGTGGAGCGGCTGAATAAAATTTTAAAGTTGGACTTGATTAAGGAAAACTGGGAGGAAGGTCCAAGCCCAGCGAAAAATGAGAAATTCAATACGTCCTGGACCTGAGAGCAAAGCTACACAATCTGGGGAGGTTATGATGGGAGAATTTGCTCCATGTCTAGGAATTTCAGCAGCGCCTGTACAACCTAAGGGCTAACGTTTTCACCAGGAGATAAAGTGCTTGTGTTACTCTCATCTTCTAGCTTGAAATTACTCACCAATTGGCTACATGAAGGGTCCTTCCTTCATGTCACACAGCGACATGGAAAATATGTTTCACTCCTTTTTGCAGCGGCCTTCTTGATGTCAGATCTGTAGCATGATGTCTTGATAGCTCAAAATGCACTAAAATATTTTTAGACAATGTTCCCTAATCACTTTGACCATTCACCATAATTGCCTTCCAGCAACTGCCTACACTTCCCACAAAAACATAAATCAAGTTGAAGGAATACTTGGGAGAGAAGAACCAGAGGCACAGGTACAAGGGGACATAGAAATAGAAGTACTTCCACAGAGATCTTAAAATAGCAGACGCAGGCAGGCTTTTGATTTCAATAGACCTGTTATTAGAACATTTTGGGGGGGAAAGAACCTTTGATTGTATTAAAAAGTGTTTTTACCTTTTTGTTAGGGCTAAAGGTGTCCAAAATATCCTTGGTTGAATAATCTATAACAAAACCTCTAATTGGAACTGGACGAGATAGCGATTCCCCATTTACTGCAAAAATCAAGCCATCTTCACATAGAAGAAAGACAGACACACGCACACGCACGCACACACACACACACACACACACACACACACACACACACACACACACACACACACACACACACACACACACACACACACACAAATTGTTAAGCATGTATACATGTAAAGCAGGAAGAGAGTTGTTGAGTAATAAAATAAATAAAAAGAACTCTTAAAATGAATGCATCTTGGATATTAGTTCCGAGTACGCATAAAGCTTGTAAACACCGGATCTACATATTTTTGCTAGAGGATGTCATCGTGACCTAACACAACAAAGGATGAACATTGATTAACATTAAAAAATAATAATAATATTGAGGACACCACTTAGACTGAAAAGTAAAAAAAAAACTGCAGAAGGTATGCACAAAAATATATTTTACAATAGCTTATTGCAGTAAGCAGCAAGAAAACAAGCTTAAGAGGAAACAATACGACTACTGACTTCTACTGAGTATTCAGTAAACTTACCCCCAGTAGGGCTGTAGGAGATAGCAAACACTTCCCCTCCAAATTCATCTTTTTTAATTTCCTTGACAAACTCTCCAGTTTCTGCTATAAAGCACTGGATGCGTCCATTCTCTCTATCTGCCACACAAATTTCCTTTTTATCAGGAAGTAACACCAGGCTGTGGGGAATATGAAAAGGTATTCGCCTTCTCCTGTCTGATGAGCCTATAGTCCAAAAAATAAGACAAGGTTAAAATAATGTAAATTGTGTCTGGAGACACTATGGTAGCAGTAATCTCTTAACCTTCTGGATCTATTTATGTTAGTTTCATAAATCAAGAAACAGCAATGTTTGCAAATACAGCTTTGCATTTGAAATTGATACATGTATACTCCACAGCTAACACAAGTATAACTAATTAAAATCTCCACAAAAACTTGTGTGGCAGAATAATAAAGAAATTATATTTTATGAGATGTCACCTTAGTGTCTAATACTTCTTACTACTTGTATGGTTTAAGCATTGTAGCAAATAGGCTAATATCCAAGCTTTGCAGAGTGTGTGTGTGTGTGTGTGTGTGTGTGTGTGTGTGTGTGTGTGTGTGTGTGTGTGTGTGTGTGTGTGGCTGGTGAGATACCTGCACCCCACTCAGACAGGTATTTGCCATCAGCAGAGAACTTAATTATCCTGGCATTACAGTAACCATCAGAGACAAAGATGTTCCCACTTTCAGTGTCAACTGCCACATCAGTGGGCTGGCAGAAATGGTTGTTGTCACTCCCTGGTATAAAGGCCTCTCCTAATGCCATCAAGGTTTTGTCTTTGCCATCACTGCTAACTTTTAACACCTGATGAGTATACAAAGTGAAGCATCTTAAACTTTCCCTTTTGCATTTGTGGTCATTTAAACTAAGTTAATTGATACAACATCCGCTTTAAATACGTAATCCTCAAACCTTATTCTTATAGGTAATATACAATTTCAAAATGTCTCCATCTTTTAATTTATTGGCAAATATGAAGTGCAATCTATACACACTCATTGAGAATGCACCTTACAAAAACAGCAGCTTACCTGATGAAGAGCCACATCAGTCACCCAGTAATTATTCTCTTTGTCTGCTGTTATTCCATGAGGCAAAAAAAACCTGCAACATCAGAGAAATGCTTCATTATAAGACAATTATGACTGTGTTTGAGATGCCTGGTTGTCGGCACTCTAATTCACACACAAAAAAACAATAACAAAAAAACACAAAAGCTCTGTATCACTTACATGTTTCTGCCAGAAGCCTTCAAGATACTGCCCTTGGATGGATCCACAACTAAAATGGCAGACTGCTGAATTGGTCCTAGGGACCTCTGCTGGTATCTTGCCTGATTGTTAAAAGAGCTGGAAAACAAAAAACAAACAAAGAAAAAAAACATGAATGTCTTTTTGCATTTTTATAAAAACAATGTGTGGTGATTTTTCTAGACGTCAAATGCAACAGAAAGTATTTTTGTTTAATAAGTAAATTGTCATCCACATCACATTATACAAAAAAGTGATTAGAGCTGACTTCTATTATGCACTTTTTTTGTGTTATCTCATACTTATCCTTTCATCCTACAATCTACTGGTAAAAATCACTTTTTCAGCTTCCTTTCCTCCTATTCTTCATTTCTTAGACATGACTGGTAACTGGCATCCTATTAGACTAAAAAAGGTTGCGGTCTGAGGAGACACTAAATGCTTTTCTTAACTATAATAGTAATTTTTTGAACCATCAAGACTAAAACTTATTTGGATTTTTTTGTTATACAATTATTAAAAATTTAATCGCTAATACGAGATCTGTGTTCTTTGCCAGTAAGGTGAAGGCATTACATTAGACTGAGAGTACACAACAATACTGAGAGGGTTTTTTTGGTGTTCTTTTGGTTGAAAAAGCTGTTTAAGAGAAGAATGGTTATAACTTAAGTAAAATAAACTTACTCTGCTCCCCAGTGGTGGTCACCTCTGTGAAAAATGACCAAGTTAGAATCTGAGTCAAGAGCAAGTCCTGACACCTGTCCTAGCTGAAGTGAACTCTGTGGCCAAGCTGAAACTTGCTCAAAATGGTAGTCTATAACAAACACACACACACACACACACACACACACACACACACACGTTAAGGTATGCTCAACACAGTGTCAAAAGGTGGTACCTGGTATCTGATGATAATAAATAAATGTACACAGTGTGGTAAAGTGCACATACAATATATCAATAACAAAACTAGTGCACTGTATTTGCAGACTGGATACAAATCAGTGATTATTCTGGGCTATGACACTCAAGAATTAAATTGGGATTTATGTTTCAACCGTCAATGATAATTAAGAGCTTTGTGTAATCATAGAAAGAAAAGCGCACATGTTTGCATTACCAAATTAGCTGCATCAGATTCCCAGTATCTAGTTGGTATGACTTGTTTCATTCATGCTTCAGAATCATTTTCAGTTGCAGTTATTTATGATTCAGTGGTACTACCCTAGTAGTACCACTGAATTATGAATTATGTTACACATGACATTATGTTTTTTCATATTGTGAAATGTGATGCTAAACAAACTGAGGTAGACTAACTGTTATTTGCTGTACTGTGATGGCTTTAAAGTAAATAACACTGTTGAATTGCACAGAGGCCATCCAGTAAAATATTAGCATAAGCAGTAAATCAGCCAACAACTTGTAAAACATCAGCTGACATCTGGTTGAATTCAGGTGTGTAAATCTACAAAGAGCAGCAGGTCAGCTGATCACAGCCTGTACACTAAGAAAATCCACTGGAGCTCTCAATAAAAATTATTCTGAGTTGTGATTTTTTTTCCCCCATAATGAGCCATTACAACTGATTTCAGGATTCCCCCACCTAAATCCTACTTTAACCCCTGACTGTACTTGTTTTCGTGTTTAATGGCAAAGTCACCCTCTACAACAGCGGTCCCCAACCTTTTTTGCGCCATGGACCAGTTTATGCCCGACAATATTTTCACGGACCGGCCTTTAAGGTGTCGCGGATAAATACAACAAAATAAAACTAGTACCGATACCGAAAAAAAGAAGATTTATTCATAACACACGTGAAAAGACCCAGGAAAACAGAGTTAACGAAGAAAAAAAAAACCCGATAACAAAATAATGCTAAAAACCAATAAAAACACTGAAAACCATACATTTCACACCCGAGTCTTACTCTTGCGGCCCGGTACCAAATGACTCACGGACCGGTACCAGTCTGTGGCCCGGGGGTTGGCGACCGCTGCTCTACAATGTAGGCAACAGAAAAAAGATACATGCATATTTACATACTTCAAATTTATGTAAGTGACTGTGCATTGGGCTTGTAATGCTTTTTTCAAGGTGTAAGAAACGTACACTTGCCTGAATGCAGACTGCACTGGAACTAGTGCCTACACTACAATTTAAACATCATTACATTGTTATCCTTAGCTTAAATTCAATTCAAATTTTTTAATTCAATTTTATTTATATAGCTACAAATCACAACAATAGTTGCCTCAAGGTGCTTTATATAGTAAGGTAAAGACCCTACAATAATACAAAAAGCTTCATATTCTTATAGTATTTGTGTGTGTGTGTGTGTGTGTGAGAGAGTGTGTGTGTGTGGAGAGAGCGAGAGAGCAAGACAAAGAGAGAGAGAGTGCAAAGTGTTAGAACTTACCCTGATCCACAGTTTCTAGTTTATTTGTATCCAGCACAACTGCGTAGTCACGATCATCTTTATGAGAGAAAAAAACCAAAATATGGTAACTAAATATGGTAGTTATACAATTAATTTTAAAAAGACAATGGGCCACAGATGGAAAGAATTGCGAAAAATGACTAAAAATCTTAAATTAGCATAGATTTTATTCTACAAAAAACAACAAATGCTAAGTTAACAATTTGGATTAGAGATGGTTAGTATGAACAATATTTGATGTCGCTGTACCTGTGGATTGTCCCAGATGCATCACAGAATTCATATGGCTTGGACTGACATTAATGGGTACATTTGCCTCAGGGGGAATATGTTGGAACAGCTCTTCAGAACCCATCTCCATGCAGTTCATGTAAGGGATAGCATGTCTGCTTTCCATGTAATACATTATATAGAAGTTGCACATTTCATCATCAGAAGTACCGCTGTATTAAAAAAAGATAGATACCTGGTATTGATTTCTCGCCTAGTTAGTATATGCAAATAATGTTTGTGTAAATAGTTTTATGTTGTAAGTGTAACATTAAGACCTTGTCTACAAACTTCTCAACATAGAGTACTATATTTCAGCAGCTATCCCTCTATAAATTAGCAATAATCACTGACAATTGAGGACTAGCATATTTATTTTAAATGACTAACTGTCACAGTTGGACACAATTTATTAATATCAACTACCAGCACAAGAAATACAAGATCCTTATCGGGGTCACAGGCCGGCACGAGCCTATCCCAGCTAACATTGCGCAAAAGGCAGGACAGTACAGGGCACTTAGAACTAGCCTTTTTTAATCATCTTACAATTTGTAAATGTCAGATGAAATCAAAACTAAAATGTGAAAGAAATAAGATGGTTGCATCTTAAGAGCTTTAGTCCATGTTAAGAAATTAGCATTACTGGGCCTTCATTCATTTCAATAAGGCAAGTGCAATTACTGGGCAATCGTGGCTCAAGAGTTGGGAGTTTGCCTTGTAATCGGAAGGCTGCCGGTTCGAGCCCCGGCTCGGACAGTCTCGGTCGTTGTGTCCTTGGGCAAGACACTTCACCCATTGCCTACTGGTGGTGGTCAGAGGGCCCGGTGGCGCCAGTGTCCGGCAGCCTCGCCTCTGTCAGTGCGCCCCAGGGTGGCGCTATATAAATACAGGCCATTTACCATTTTACCATATACTAGCTGGCCTTACGGGCCAGGCACATACAAAAAACCCACATTCTAGATACATTCTTATGTGGAAAGGCAGGGCAGACTTTGGTACGAGACATTTTTTTAAATTAAGATCAATACAATTTTAGCACAGTGCTTTTTTAAATCTTAATGCTTGGAAGCTTAATGCTTGGTTTCTTTATGCCTTCAGTGCATACCATATTGAGAAAAACAGTAAATGGATATAAGTCTAATACTTTTTCACTAAGGTTACATTAGGTTGAAGAACTCACCCAATGTAAGTTTTTGAGGTTTTACCCTCACCAGTGAACACACATCTGGCAGCAAGGGTATCACCATATTTCACAGTCACCTGCTTGTTAGCAGGATAGAAAGCCTAAAGAGAAAAAAATCAGTCAGTGGTGAGCAAAGAGAAAACTAAACTGTACTTGAAAAGAAACAGACAACGTGGGCAAGAAAGAGAGAAAGCATTAAAGAGAAAGAAAGAGAAGACCTGCTTTTACATTAGGTTTCTTGCAGTTTTTGTACCTAGGACAATTTTTTAGTTGTTTGTTAAGGTATTTAAAATTGCTGTATACATTATTCAGGCCTAAAAAGGCACCTACTTACAGTGCCTAGACGCTAGAGTTGTGTCTTGACGTAACAGATTAATCTCTTCATCAAATCAAATCAAATCACTTTTATTGTCACATCACATGTGCAGGCACACTGGCACAGCACATGCGAGTGAAATTCTTGTGTGCGAGCCCCACAAGCAACAGAGATGTGCAAACACAACAACACAAACGAGCAAATTACAAGAATGGCCAACCTGAAACTAATAAATATATGTACAATATATAATAGTGTATGCATTTCTGGATGTGTATACTAAATATTTTCCTACGTGTGTGTGTGTGTGTGTGTGTGTGTGTGTGTGTGTGTGTGTGTGTGTGTGTGTGTGTGTGTGTGTGTGTGTGTATAAAGATTTTTACAAATTAAATAGTAAAAAAAATAATAATAAAATAATAATAATAATAATAATAATAAAATATATAAAATATACAGAGTTGAATATGTGCAAAACAAGTGGCATTTATATACAGTGTGGAGTGCATAATGTTGAAGTTCCAGTAGTGAAGCTGAGGTGTCTATGACGTGTTCAGCAGTCTGATGGCCTGATGGAAAAAGCTGTCTCTCAGTCTGCTGGTACGGGACCGGATGCTGCAGAACCTCCTTCCTGATGGAAGCAGTCTGAACAGTTTATGGCTGGGGTGACTGGAGTCCTTGATGATCCTCCCCGCTTTCCTCAGGCACCGCTTCCTGTAGATGTCTTGGAGGGAGGGAAGCTCACCTCCAATTATCCGTTCAGAGCACCGCACTACTCGCTGGAGAGCTTTGCAGTTGTAGGCGGTGCTGTTGCCATACCAGGTGGTGATGCATCCAGTGAGGATGCTCTCAATGGCACAGTGATAGAAGGTCCTGAGGATGCGGGGGCTCATAGCTTCTGTTAATGAGTGAACATTTTGTCCTTAATCTTAATGTGTTAGAAGCAGGAAAAATGGCTGAGCTTAAGGATTTGAAAGATTTTGACTAGGGCCAAACTGTGATGCGCACATGATTGGATCAGAGCAGCTCCAAAACTGCAGTTCTTGTGGTGTATTCTGCAGTGGTCAGTATCTATCAGAAGTGGTCCAAGGAAAGATAACTGGTGGACCTGTCATGGTCCGGGTGAGTACGGGGTTTTTCCACTCCGCTGGGCTCCACCTTCAGGCAGAGACTCCAATCAGCTTCCACACCTGGTTCCAATCAAGTCACCAGCATATAAGACCAGCATTCACAACAGACCTCTGCTAGATCTTCTGCTAACTCACGTTAGTGCTAGGCCGCCAAGCCCTTGTGAGAGCCCTTAACTACTGCTTTTCTCCTCACCGTGTTTTCTTTGTCATAGGACCCACCTGGCAGTCGCACTTCCCAAGCTAAACTACTCACATCTCCGCCTGGACGCTGGTTCTGTCATCTGGTTGCTTCCTTTCCATCATCGGACTACACCTGCCTGCCTCCCTGCAAAGTCCCTCGCTCCAAGTATATTCTGGATCCTCTCTGGACACTCCTCACCCGGAACCCCTTGGACACCCCCTCATCACATGACACTTTAACCTGCAACGCGTAAGCCCTAACCACCATAGTCTACTCCTTCAGCTGTGATTCACTAGACTGCCACTGACTACTTGTCTCCTCTCATTATAGTGACTGCGTACCTCCATCCAAGCCGGTGCCCCTTTTTCCATTCCCAGGATCCATCGGTGAAATCTAGCACCTAGTCATAGCACTCAGAGTTTCATGTTCATAGTTTGGCCCCTCAGTTCATAGCATTCATAGTTTCCTGCTTTGTAAGTTCACTAGGCACTGTAAATAAAGCACTGTGTTCACGCCTGTTTTGCCTCCCTCTGTGTCTGCATTTGAGTCCACACCCACAGCCTGGCCCTCTCGGCCCCAACAGGACCAGCAACAAGGTCATGGGCAGCCAAATGTGTCACTCCATGTACATCACTGATGCACATAGGGAGCAAAGACTGGCCTGTGTGAATTGATCCAACAGATGAGCGAATGTGGCTGAAACTGCCAAAAAAAGTGTGGTTCTGATAGAAATGTATCAGAATACACAGTGCAGACCAGTCAGGGTTCCCATGCTGAACCCTGTGCACCTCTAAAGCACAAACAATGGGCATTGTAAAGCATAAGAACTATAACACAGAGCAATGGAAAAAAGGTGGCCTAGTCTGGTGAATCATGTTTTCTTTTACAGTACATTATGTGGATGGCTTGATTTTCCGGTAATAGACATTCACACCAATGCTCTGTGGGAGATCTTTTTGTAGGGATCTAGCAATGCTCATACTGTTCCTTCTTGTACAAAGGAACACATACCAGTTATAATTGGGTAAGGAACTTGTACTCCCCAGCTCTCCTAAAGTAATTGCCTTTCTCCTTCATGCTCTTGAGAATAAGCTGAGAAACACAGCAAACCTTTGCAAATGGCACATATGAACGGGCCATCCTAGAGGAACTGGACTATCTATCCAACATTTTTTAAAGTCTAAGTATCACCTGGATATAAAGTATATATACAGTCAGGAAAGATGAGGATGGAAAAAATGTCAGGGCCCTCAACCTGGAAAACCATTGCCGTTTTGGGGCTTGTCTCATTCTTGACCCTCTTTTGTGTACCTGTTGTTCTTTTCACCAACATCAAGCAGCTGAAATTGATTAACAACCTTTCTAATATTTAACTGCCCGGATCAGTATCCCAGAAGTTTAATTGACTTGATACTATACTTTAAAAGTGTTCCTTCAATTTATTTAATGTATTTGATCCCCAAGCCAACCATGATTTAGAAACATATTTTTGAGCAGTATATAAAGAAATGAGAGTTTGCTCAAGCACAGTACTGTGTGGTTCCCAAAAATGGGCCTTTGATTTGATGACCTACCTGTGGTAGCTGAGGGGATTGTCTCCCAATCAGGGTCCATTTCCCATCTCGGATTCTGTAGCCACTGACCACTTTACCTGTGAAAAACAGACTAATTCATACTAACACTTATACTGATAAAAAAAAAATGATCTGAAAAAGTTAGAAAATTATTTGTTTTTCTCACCAAGGCGGTGTGTGTGGGTCCTGAAGGCAAATGGGTAGATTGGATATGAAGTATAATCGCATGCGACATCTGCATCTGTAACTAACACAGGAAAGCAAAGCAAGTCAGGACAGGCATCACTTTTCTTCTGACTTATCCATTCATGCATTCTATCAAGCATTTGTGAACAGACTGAAACAGCTGGCTTTACTTTTAAATATTTATTCAATTTGTCTTGATGCATGTTCAATCATCCAGATAAGTAAATTCCAAAAGGTTGATTCTGTTCATCTGGACATAGTATATTCAAAGGGAGAAACGTTTCGTCACTCATGCAAGTGACCTCTTTAGTTTCAGCTGACTGCAGGTTTCCCCAACCTTATAAACAGTATATTGCACAATAACTGAAACCAGCCCACTAAACAAACACTGGGCTGTGAGGTCAGTTCCTTGATCATTAATATGGAAATTCTCATGACCATTGATCAACAACCATTGATCATAGACGATAGATCAATGGCCATGAGTACCATTCACAGAGAGTTATAGAATAGCTGCAATCACAGAAGAAAATGTGCAATGTACTGTTTATAAGGTTGGGAAAACCTGCAGTCAGCTGAGGCTGAAGAAGTCACTTGGATGAGTGATGAAACATTTCTCGAAACGCTACGTCCAGATGAACAAAATCAACCTATTCAATTTGTTACTTACAAATAAAGACGCTATCCAAGTTAGTTTTGTTATATGACAAAGTACATAAACCCGTAAATGAGACTTTGTCACACACAAACACACGATTTACTGCAGGTTGGACTGTGCTATGTTAAAAGACTTATAGCATACCTCTTTGTCCTGGAAGGATAACTGTGTCCACAGACATGAGCAAATATATGCCAGCAATGAATGGCTGCCTTTTTAGAAGTCCAACAGAAGGACAAAAACAAAAAAGTTTTTTTTCAGGTTATCAATGTTTATATTCTTTGATGTTCTCAACCAGAAAGCAGTCTTGAAGAAACAACTGTTAAAACATCTTCTAATTTATTTTGTTTCATTATTAACTGAAAAGTTGATATATTTAACTCATTACTTACGGCCTAGAAGTCATTCTTAAAGTAAGTCCTGAGCAATCTCTATGGTGATCTGCAACAGGCAAATAAGAGGGGACTATGATATTTATACAGTTACGCTGCGATTAACATAAATGATCAGAGCCTAACCAATGTAGATTTTGGAGAAGATACTGATGTTTGGTGTTTTAAAAATCTGATCTTCTAATGTATCAGACAATTTCTTTTTCTTTCCAACACAAAACATAAACAAACACTCATTATGTGAAGTCCTTTATTTACTCATTCATGCGCTGCACTACTCTGCTCATATCAGCTGGTGTGTTTTTGGCATTTCAAACACAGGTGCTGCAACTGGCAAATTGCAGTGCACCATCTGGTGGACAAATATGCAAAATCAACACTTTTGTTTACTTTATAAATTTTTATTTATTGGTTGTTATAAATGTTGATAGAGAGGGATCAATAAATAGCCAATATTAATAATATCAATGGCCCAATATTATTAATATCAATAATTAAAAATAGTGGCCCATTGAAGTCAATGAACAAGTGACACAGAACAGCAGTTTCCTTGGCTTGCTTGGTTAGCTCAAATTGATCAGCCCAGGCTAGAAGGCCAGAGGCTAATAGTGTTCAAGAAAGTTGACAAATTTTTACCAAATTTAGGTGGTACCCAAGTTAGATACAACTTGTGTGACATAGAGAAGATGGACTGTAGTGCGTGAAAGTTTGTAATAACTCCTTTAGCAAGTTAGCAAGGAAAGCCTTCATAAAGAAGAGAAGGTGTCAAATCCAGTTTAATAAAACTGGCAAGTGGAAGCTCAGCTAAAACTTTAAGAATAGCATCTCTGAGAAATCACTTGGTTGAGCAAATGTGCACCGTTTAACCAACAGTTTTGCCTTGTCTCTTGTAGATATAAAAACTTTATAAACTATATATTTTAATACTTTTTTAAAATCTGTTTTTCTAAGTTCTTAACAGCTGATTTTTTTCCCAAAAGATATGTGGTCTTCTCATGACAAATTTTATACAATCTGATGCATTTACTGTAAATTAAAGAAAGTATGAAATGTTTAAGCTCAGTCCTAAACATGTTGAGGAGAAATGTTAATCCATGGGGAACATTTTTATGCAAAATAATATTTTTATTTTTGATCATTTATGTACAATTTGCCAGTAATGAAGTGTTATGTGTAGTGAAGTGTTTCCTTGCTTCTTTTGCTAAAGGAATGGTTCTAAAACAAATCCTGCACCTACTGTCATTGTCCACTAATGATAAATCATTTTGGGTAATATAGTAGATATTTATTTAACTATACAAGTAGGAAAATTTTATAGTTCTTCAGATAGGAAGGCGTGCAGAAAGGCAAAGGCATCCATGTAGAGTGAAGCTGAAGCATGTTATAGGAGGCCGTCAGCAGACAGGCAGCACAGACAGGTGCACCTACTCCCCATTTCCTAGCAAAATATTAAGAAATGACTGGTGACTCAAGACTTTTGTACAATACTGTATTTAGGTTTGAGAGATTCACCAAAGGTTAAATGTAGAGAACCTACAACTGTGTGTTTGGTTGAAAAACAACAGAAAACTAATGTTAGAAATATCAGAAATGACTTTTATATACATCACCCAAAGCCTCTATAATCATAAATGGTAAATGTTCACGTTATTTTAAGTTGACAAGGGGTACCCGTCAGGGCTGTCCAATAAGTCCATTGTTATTCGCCCTGGCCATAGAGCCCCTCTCTATTACACTCAAAACCTTGCCATCAATTGCGGGTATCCATAGGATGGATAAAGAGCATAGAGTGTCCCTTTATGCAGATGATCTGTTAATGTATGTATCTGATCCTGTTTCATCTGTCCCCGATATTATTCACACCTTAAGCAGCTTTGGCTCCTTCTCTGGGTACAAACTGAACTTCAGTAAAAGCGAATGTTATCCTGTTAACGATCTGGCTCTTCAAATACAGAATAGTGCTGCACCTTTCAAAACAGCCAAAAATGGCTTCAAATACCTAGGCATAAATATAACAAGAGATCTGCATAATCTCTATGAAGAAAATTTCTGTCCGTTATTTGAAAAGGTCAAATCAGACTTAAAGAAATGGAAGCCACTTCATTTGTCGTTTGCAGGGAAGGTAAATTGTATAAAAATGAATATACTCCCAAAGTTTCTTTATCTTTTTCAGTGTATCCCACTTTACCTTCCAAAATCATTTTTTAAATCTATTGATAAAGCTCTGATCTCTTACCATATACATACCATTATACATACCATAATAGACCCATTTCTGTAATATACTTACATATCTATATTATTGTTAATATATATTGTAATATATCTATATCACTAAAGCACTTTTGGATGGATGCAAACTGCATTTCGTTGCCCTGTACCTGTGCATGTGCAATGACAATAAAGTTGAATTCTATTCTATTCTATCTCATTTATATGGGATGGGGAAAAACCAAGAATATGTCTGGATCAGTTACAGAGGCCTAAAGACCTAGGCGGCTTAGGACTTCCAAATTTCCGCCATTACTATTGGTCCTCAAATGTTCAAAAAAAATCATATACTGGCTCAATACCCCTGATGAAGACTGGTGCCAAATTGAAGCGGCATCTTGCATCGCCACCTCTCTTAGAGCCTTGTCAGGAGACAACTGAGGAAGCTTCGCCCCAGAAAGGCAGCAGGCCCAGACAAGGTGTGTCCTAGGATGCTAAAGGCATGTGCTGCTGAACTTGGGGAGCCGCTACAACGAGTCTTCAATCTCAGTCTGCGACTGGGGAGAGTGCCCGCCCTATGGAAGACATCCTGCATCGTCCCGGTCCCCAAAAAGAACCGGCCCAATGAGCTGAATGACTTCCGACCGGTGGCACTGACGTCACATCTTATGAAGACTCTAGAGCGGCTCTTCCTCAACCTCCTCCGACCACAGGTACAACATGCCCAGGACCCACTACAGTTTGCATACAAGGCGGGTGTCGGAGTGGAGGATGCCATCCTGTACCTCCTACACAGAGCCCACTCACACCTGGATGGGGGGAAAAGGCACGATCAGGATCCTGTTTCTTGACTTCTCCAGTGCCTTTAATACCATCCGGCCCTGTATGCTTCAGGAAAAACTGAACAGGATGGAGGTGGACCCCTGCCTGGTGGCTTGGATCTCCGACTACCTCACCGACAGACCACAGTACGTCAGGCTGAAGGACATCACGTCTGACACAGTGGTCAGCAGCACAGGAGCACCACAGGGAACTGTGCTGTCCCCTCTTCACCCTGTACACCTCTGACTTCTGCTACAACTCTGAATTATGCCACATTCAGAAGTTTGCAGACGACACGGCCATCATGGGGTGTATCTGGGATGATCAGGAAGAGGAGTACAGGAGTCTGGTGAGGAACTTTGTCGCATGGAGTCACACAAACCACCTGCAACTCAACACCTCAAAGACTAAGGAACTGGTTGTGGATTTCGGGAGGTCCAGACCAGGTCCACTGCCAGTTCAGATAGAGGGGGAGGAGGTGGAGGTGGTCAACAAGTACAAGTACCTCGGGCTGTGGGTGGACAACAAACTGGACTGGTCATGCAACACAGAGCACCTGTATAAAAAAGGCCAAAGCCGACTGTACTTCCTCAGGAGGCTGAGGTCTTTTAACATCTGCAGGAAGCTCCTGAGGATGTTTTACCAGTCAGTGGTTGCTGGAGTACTTTTCTATGCTGTGGTGTGCTGGGGGAGCAGCACAGCAAAGAAGGACTCATGCAGGCTAGAGAAACTGATCAGGAAGGCTGGCTCTGTGGTCGGCATGAAGCTGGACACTCTGGTGACAGTGGTAGAGAAAAGGACACTAAAGAAACTGCTGGACATTATGAACAATGCTGGGCATCCTCTGCACACGGTCGTAAACAATCAGAGGAGCCTATTCAGCAACAGGCTGCTTCTCCCAAAGTCAAAAACCAACAGACTTAAAAACTCCTTTGTCCCACACGCCATCAAACTGTTTAACTCCTCACTGGAGGGGAGAGGGAGGAGAAACAGGGGGACAAGGGAGGGCGGGAACAACTGAGCTGTAGGTGCTTTTCTACACTGTGCAATATTTGCAATATTTGTTTTTGTTTTGTCTTTTTTCTTATATTTGACTCTGCAATAATCACTGTGCAATATACTCACTCAAATGAGCAATCCTATTTATCCATATTGTATATTCTGTATCTATATATGTGTATATGTGTATATATGGTGTATTTATGCTTATATCCTTACTCTCATTCCCCTTAATGTATCTGTAACATGCAACTTCTGTCGGTGCTTTGCTACTGGAAACTGAATTTCCCGGAGGAACCCACCCGAGGGATTAATAAAGTTTAATCTAATCTAATCTAATATAGACGGTGTCTTGGCAAGTTTTCAGGATTTATCACACAAATTTGACCTCCCTCGGCCCAGCTTATTTAGATACTTCCAAGTTCGTCACTTCCTTCAGCATCACAACCCTGACTTTCCAAATATAACTCCACTTACTGCTCTAGATGATCTGTTGAAACTGACATTTAAGCCTAAAGGCCTAATCTCAAGAATTAGTAATTGTATAGCCTCCTTTCAGAATATAACAATGCCAAAGATCAAAGCAGACTGGGAGAATGAGCTGGGGATGGTTTTGGAGGAGGAGACCTGGGAGAGCGCCCTTTTAAGAGTAAACAACAGCACTTTCTGTGCCAAATTAATTAAACATCATGCAGTTCAGGATTCTACACCGCATTCATTACTCCAAGGCAAGACTAACCAAAATATTTCCAAACATAGAGATGCTGTGAGAGATGTAGAAATCCCTCTGCCGATTTAACACATATGTTTTGGTCATGTCCAACTTTAAAAGCCTACTGGTCAACAATTTTCAAAACATTGTCCGAGGCATTGAATGTTGAGCTTCAACCCAATGCAGTTATGGGCATATTTGGTGTCACAGAGAGAGGATATAGAACACTAAGGAAGAGCCATAAAAACATAATCACTTTCACTACACTGCTTGCACGCAGAAGGATACTTTTGCATTGGAAGTCAAAAAAGCCACCCAAAGCGGCTTTGTGGTTTAGTGACCTGACACAATTTATACAGTTGGAAAAGATAAAGTACGCTCTCAAGGGGTCGAAGGAGAGATTCTTTGCTGTTTGGGATACATTGCTAAAACATTTAGAGTAAATTAAAACCATATCCACCTGAAAGATGCTTGACAGCTGCCGTAAATCCTTTTTTTTTTTTTTTCTGTGTGATTGGGATTCATTTTGTGTAAACTATTCCCCTTTAAGGGCACATCTTCAAAAATGGTGAACTTCCTTGTACCTCATTTAAATTCACTTTATTCATTTATTTATTTTAATTTCTTTTTCCTTCTGGATCAGTGTCCAATATGTTCTTGGGGTGGAGTATATATATAAAGGAGCATTGTGGCCTTGCTATATCTATGTCTTTGTACTACATTGTTGATGCTCAATAAAAACAAAAAAAGAAATATCAGAAATGATATATACACTACACTACACTAGAAGAAGTTATTGCACTTGGTATAAAAGATTGCAACATTTTATTTCAGAGGTGAATGGTCTTAGTGTAGTATTTAAAATTACTTTTCAAACTCTGGATCTTTCCAGATTTTTACTGAATTACTGCTGCTTTAATTTGAGCTGCTTAATTTGAGCACATAATATATTTTTTTTATTACATTATATTTATGTTTCAAAAGGACTCACCTTTGAAAGCACTAATATCTCCGTAATGAATCTGCAGTACAAAGTAGGACATTCCTGAACTTCTTCCAACTTTAAAGCCAACATCTGATAAAATACAGAGAATAGTGGTTAACAATGGACATAAGACCTCATGAATATAAACAGTAAAAGAAGAAGAGGGAAAAAAATGAGTAGCATACACTACATAACAATATTATACATAAAACCTACAGATTCTTCTTTTAACATAAATGTCAAAAATAAAACTCCACCCCTTTTCACTGCAGCAGTTCAATACAGAAAAAGTCATAGACATACCTTTGGGTAATTTGGTAGGTGGTGCATTTCGAGCCCAGGCATACATAATTGCTGCTTCATCCTCACAAGTGCCTTGCACACTGCCACAGTCCCTTAATGAATTACCACAAAACAGTGAATCCCAAAGGCAGTTACAGAACAAAACAAACAACTATCTCCAGTTTAGCCATTTGCTGTGGAGCAAGCATATAGAGGCATTTACATAACGAAAGACAAACGCACAAGCAAATAATATTACAAATATTACAATACGAGAATATTTGTCATTAAGAACTCAATAGTAAGACTAAGTCAAGGACAGGTTGACCATTTGTCATTGAGCAATTCTACGGCCAAATTACAGTTGTATAGCATCAAATCAAAAGAACCATGTTGCATCAGCTGCACCCTTTCGGGTCGCCACAGTGAATGACCAGGCTCCATCTCATCATGGCATATGTCTAGCATCCCCCTCCCACACCAACCTTCTACATATCCTCCTTCAGTACATCCATTCAAAACTTCTCTGTGTTCTTCTGCTTTTTCTTCTGCTTATCAAATTCATATTCATGCA
The DNA here is from genome assembly GCF_057382095.1 of Aulonocara sp. 'chitande type north' Nkhata Bay. NCBI lineage: Eukaryota > Metazoa > Chordata > Actinopteri > Cichliformes > Cichlidae > Aulonocara > Aulonocara sp. 'chitande type north' Nkhata Bay. Next base: position 57,963,126 of record NC_141350.1, read on the forward strand.
ACATATTCAAGAATTTTTGTCCAGTATATCCACCATCTCTTTACTGCACACTTCAAAAATAACTAAGCTTTGCCTCTCTCTCATTGGATCTTGCAGCATCTGCTTGCAGTCAGCATACATTATGTATTCAGTGTAGCTATAAGGTAAATTTACAGTGACATTAAGAAAGACATAACCTAATAGAAAATTGTCCAATAGAATTTGTATGTTTTTTAGTTTGTGAATACATGTTGCTTTTCATATGTACCTTAAGCAAAAACAGCAGTCAAAACCACTGCTAAGCATTTTCACTTTGAAGTCATAGACGGTATATAACTACCAGGATGAAACTACATTGTCAGAATTAGTAACAAGGTTTAGTTTAGTTATTTGAAAAAATATTCAAGCCAAGGACTCAATTGATCTACAGTTCATTTTATTAGAGCACCTGTCATAAAGATAGGAAAATGTTATCAATCTGTCAAAAACTTACTTAAAATAAAAACATTAATTTCTTAGTTTTTTAAGGCAAAGTCTTGACACAGAGTGAAGTCTAGTTTTTATACCCAAATTTGAGCCAGCACACAGGATTTCTCTGAGAATAACTATAATTTGGCATCATATGCTTTACTACTTTTTCCTTGCTATTTTTGGAAATAGTAACATTTAAAAATTCATGGATAACAAGAATAATTACAGTTTAACACTAAAAACATAATTTATGTTAAAAATCCTGTGCACACAGGTTCTTAATAGATGCACCTAGGGTATAAATTTTTTTAAAAAAAGTGTGCATATGAGACAAATATGTAAGAGAGCTTTCTTCCATTTGTACAACATCTCAAAAATTAGAAATCTCACATTAATGCTGAAAAACCTAATCACTGCTAAAGGGTTTCTCACAGTAATGTTTACAATTCTGTGGAAACGGGGAAGCCTGAACCAGCAACAGTTGTCATCACTCACAGAAAGGGGCACAAGCGTGCTACTGAGGAGGGGCTGAGCTACCAGCTGACATGCAACACTGTAGGTGAGGCATTGTCACTGTGTCTGCAGGGAAAGGTATCACCTGCCTAACCTGGCTCATTTGGCCTGCAGGCTGAGAATTTACAATTATTTAAGAAGAATACTCATTTTTTATTGATTGTAACATTTGAACATTGTTGGAGTCACCTTCTTGGTGAACAGCAATGAAATACAATAATGAAAACAACTGACATGGTACCTTGAACATCTAACATGCTAACTGGGAGTTATACCTGAGACAGTAAAAAAAATACTTTTGTGTGCAGAGAGAGAAAGTTTTTGTGCTTGAGAGACCTCTTGGACTGACAACCTGAATAGAGCTTAAGTGGGGCCTCTTAGGTGGAAACATATCAGGTAAAATAGCGTATCCCTGCCAGTGGAGCCCCTTTAGGGACTGAGGCTTCCTCATTCTGAGGGTCGGGTGCCTCTAGGTGCCCAAAGGGGGACACAGAGACCACTCCCTTGCTGGTGGTGCATATACAGCTAGAAGGGGTACTACTCTCGTGCCAATGGGCAGAGAAATGGCAGGCCTGTGAGAGCTAGGTGCAAGTTTGGGATTCATATTACATTTGAAGATGATGCTTGCTTAAGTCATTTTTTTATGCTGCATTTACATTTCCACAGTCAGTGGTTGTGGGTAACTAAAATAAAAAGCTATTATTGGTGCACTAAACAAAACTAGATTTGATCTGTGCTGATGTTCACAGCTAGCCATTATTTTAATAATGGTTAAGTATTTAAATAAGAATATAGTCTAAGATTACAGTTTTTTCCATTACAACTGTTGCTGGGTTTCAAAAATGGTGGTTTTGATTTTTCATGAATAAGATGCTCTCGTGACTCATTAAGTGGCGACACTGACCAGCCAATTGGTGGCATGCAGTCTGACGACGTCACATTTTAGTACCTGCTCTGATCACTTTAAAAACCCAGCTGAGCAGATAGTATTTCAGTACCTGGTACTATGACCTAATAGAAACCCCTGAAAAGCATGGAGAACTGTGGCAAATCTATTCGAGTAGGTAATAATAAAAAAGAGGCTTAACTTGCACTTCTTACGCAAGGTCCTTTTTTTGTTCCTGGGTCCTGGCTTTTTTCCTAACAACAAAAACACTAACAAAATTAATTTAAAGTTGGGCATTACCAAAAGCTGTTGGTGGACACAGGGGTCTGACAGCCAAACAGCAGCATGTGATGGACTGTATCCATACTGGCAAGAGGTATGAAGTCCACTGAAGAGAAAAACACTGGTTAAAAATTTCAACTTCAAATTGACAGTGAAGTTCACACATAACAAATCGCCTTATCGACTAACAGCCTGATTCTTTGAAAATACATCAGACTGGTCAATTGGAGAAAGATCATCACCACCCTCTAATTAATTTAAAGCTAGCAATGACTTAGTTCCCTGAAAAATGTTTCAAAATATGAAATTTTATCAAATTTTTTTAGTGAAATTAATAAAATATTATATTGTGAAAAGAAATTTACACAGGAGATATACAAAAGGTAATCATGGTGACACCATGTGATAGCAATGATGCCTTTAAAATTTCCATTTCAACTGTTGATATAAATTGAACTTGTCATTATTACTTTGTATCCAGCTTATAGGTCAGCTAGAAACATTTTTTTCTGTAATTGCCAATCACTGTAGGTTTTATAATATATAATAAATTAATAAAAGATAAAACTCACCAATATATGCATCTTGCCTAGTTGGAACTGGAAATGCCATGCAAAGGTAAGTGTCCGACTGAAATATTAAGGAAAACAATGACATCAATGAGTCCTAAATGGAGAAAACAAATAAACAAACACGTACACACACACTAGTTAATACCCCTTGGCTTCAGCAGATCCCAGGAGGGATATCCAAGATTTCCGTCCAGGAAAGCGCAGTCTTAGAGCCTCTACTAGACAGGACCCTGACTAGTATCTAGGACTGCACTCTGGGGTCTGCTGAAGCCACTCACCTAGTTTGGGGGGTCACTGCCCCACAGAGGTCACTGTGCTCATGGGGACCAATGTTGTTTTAACACTCCACATCTCTCGAACTTCTTGTGTTACTTCTTCTTGATGTTGCTATTAGGGCTGGGCGATATATCGAGTTTTTAAAAAATATCGATATATTTTTATACGAGATATAAGGTGTGACAATATCCTTTATATCGATATAGTCTATGTTACGTTATAATTATACTTGTGGAGCCGCAAGTTTGCCTCTCTTTCGTCCACTTTTGTCTTTACGCAACGTTACTCGGCCTCGCCCCTCCTTCACTGAACACAGCTCCCCCTCCTCCCCCATCGCTTCACCTGCAGGAAGCAACAAGATGTTAACGGAGATTTGCCATGTCAGGGTTACTGCACATCGCCCCGTGCGTGGGGCTGGACGCCGTCAACGTGTTAGCTAGCTAACCACGCTAACGAGCTAACCACACTAACGCCATGCAGCCCAGAGGCGCTGCACAGCCTAAAATCCTTGCATTTTCTCAAAAGTTGACAGCGCGCCTTATGTATGAATTCTGTTTGTGCTTGATGGCCGCGAACCGATTTTATGTGGTACACAGCGCTCAGCAATCTGTCAAAAATGTTTTAGTACGACTTTGGTAAGCTACGGTGCTGCACCGCTTGATGGATTGTCAGAGCATTACGGCTACCGAGGAGCCTTCGCGGAGTGATACGTACTGTGCTTCAACGTAATATTACCCTACTGTGTATAAGGACTATAAATGGCACCTGTTAAGAGACGTGGTTACGAAGAGGATTTCAAACTCAATGCTGTCAGTCACACAGTAGAAGTTGGGAACAGAGCAGCTGTGAAATCTGTCTTTGTTACTATGCTCAGCGTCTTTTAGTTTACATTTTGACTGCACAATTGTGAGCTTTTTGTTATGCACAAAAACAACATTGTTTTCTTTTATTTATGGAGCATGATTATTTAATAAATGCTCATAATTTATTTTTGAGTAAATCTTATGTACATCTATGCTCTATGTTAATAAAAGTGCCTGTGTGACATCTGGGACACAGCTTTGACTAAGAACTAGAGATGGCACGATACCACTTTTTTATGTCCGATACCGATACCGATATCATAAATTTGGATATCTGCCGATACCGATATGAATCCGATATAGTGTTTTTTAATCAACAAAACTGTTTTTTAAATATCTTGCTGCATTTTGTATAAGTTCATACTCAAGTTTAAAACAACAACTACACTAAAGCTATTCTGTTATACCTGTATCCAAAAAAATATTTCATAGTTCAGCAATACTGATCAATCTAATAAACTTAAACCTACACCATCCTCCCTATTCTGGTATTTTAAAGAGTACTTAGCATATATATTAAGCAACCTAACTAATAGGGTTCCAACTCCCAGCAACAACAAAAATAAATAAATAAAAAATAGGGAACCACCCCTCACGCTCCACCTCATGATGCTTAATCGACGTAATCAACCTTAATTTGATGCAGTGTGGAAAAAAAAATGCACAGAAATCAATTATTTTTCAAGAAATATTAAATAGATTCAACATCTTTCTTCAACAAAATTGCAGACTGCACAGATGGTACCTTCACAAAGGAAAAAGTACTATAGCTTACTAGGGTATATATATATATATATATATTAGACTTAATAGTTACTATATACAGTAATGGACTTCTATTCATTTTGCATCAAATTAAAACTTTGGCTGTCAGATAATTATTTATTAAAAGCTAGACATTTTAAATGAGAATAAGAAAGAAAAGTATGTCTTTGTGCCCCCTTTTCCCTGTTAATGCCCTATCTGCCCCCCTGGCTAAACTTTGCTAGATCCGCCCCTGCACAGTTACCAGCCGTCAGCTATGTAGAAAAAGATCCTCGAGTAGAAAGTAATATTAAATAAATTCTAACAACAGCTTATAGATCTTAAACGTGCTGCTGTTGTTCAGCCGCTGGTTTCCTCTTTCTGGTGCAAAGTGGGCCAAAAGCAAACAAGAGAGACGTACTCCCGACAGAAAAGCCGATCAGCTGATCGTTAAGCAGTTTCATGATTGAAGTAGCAGCAAGAAGAGGCAGTCGTTTGTTAAGCTTAACGCAGGAATGCTTTACAAACATTCAGAGATGGACTTACACACTTGCTTTACTTCTCTCGGGGATAACTTTGTCGGAGATGAAATGCCGGGTTGCTAGCGAAGCTCCACATGCTATCCAGACCACCGACAGGTCCCGCATGCCACAGCCGCTCTATCACGTGATGCATACTGCTCCGACGTGCTAACGTTCTGAGGTGAGTTACGGCGTGTTGCAAGTTTTGTGAGGTGCTTTCGTGATATTTAATGGATCGGATTACATTTTTTATTTTTCTCCGATATCCGATCCAGTAATTTAGGTCAGTATCGGACCGATACCGATACGTAATATCGGATCGGTCCATCTCTACTAAGAACTCTCTTTTTGTTCTTACTTTATGGCTTAAAAAAAAAAAAAAAAAAATCGAGATATATATCTTATATCGCCGTCCAGGTAAAAAATATCGAGATATGAATTTTGGGTCATATCTCCCAGCCCTAGTTGCTATTAGAGCAGGGCGATATGGCCAAAAATATTTATCACGATATATTTTTGAAAATTTGCGATAACGATATAACTGACGATATAATTGATGTGAGACAAAATACAACTCCACAACAAAAAAAAATGCCATCCGTTTATTTTCACTTAAACAAGCAGCCGTTTTTTAGATGCATTAAAGCTATATAGAAATGTAACAGTGCAAATGCAAATTCCTTGCTGAAAGTTTAACCAAAAGGCATTTCCAGTAGAAATGGGCTGAGATATCCTGAGCATAACCATGTATAATATCCACTGAAGTTAAAAAGAGGTGCTTTGCAACATTAAACTGCAGTGTGCCAAATAAAAAAATCAAATATGTATTTTTCGGACTATAAGGTGCACGGGATTATAAGACACATTAAGTGAAACAAAGCAGTCAGATAAATCAAACTTCATTCAACTCATTCTTCTTGTTTCCTCCACTTCTGTACCTTTGATTCATTAATGCTGTATTCTATCACAGCTGCTCTATTCCCATGTTGTTGCAGTATATTAATGACTATATACCACAATATAATCCACAATATAATCCATATTGTGGATGGATTATCTCAGTTGTTCTCCTAACTGAAGTTTGGTCCGTTTACAGCATCCTGCCATGCGATTGCATTTGTCTCTAACCATCAGGAACCTTCACGTTAACTTTTATCGAGTGGAAAAGCGTTAGCGTTCATCCTCTAGCTTCACTGTTTATGTTATGCTAACATAGCTGTGTCGCTAGCGATCACGCAGCACATCATTATATACCACCTAGCCCAACTTCAGTAACCTTACAAACGTCACTGCTGTTTAGTTTTCTGTCTTCATTTATGTTGGAAGTGATAGCAGAGCTGTACATTTGAATTTTTTCAGAAATCTCTCAGTCAGAACATGCTATATCATGCTTAGGTAGCGAGCTAACTTCCGCTAACTTCTAACTCCGTTAAATGTAATAAATTCTGTTTTCATGGATGCCTGGATGTTAAACTTCATAGTTACACCTGGCAAAGCAGCAATGCTGATCGTTTTATTAAAGATGAAAGAATTTAGACAGTTTTTAACTCTCAGTGATGCTGCAGTGTTTGTTTGACTTTGGGACTTGAAAGGGATGGAGTTTAGGACCAGTGTTGCCAACTCCTCAGTAAGGAAAATCGCTATTGGTTGTCCTAAAAGTCGCTAGAAGTCGCTAAATGACGTCATCACCTAATTTGCATAATTGGTCATGCTAATCTAATTGTAACCTATGTTGTTGGAGAGAGAAATAACATCGTGGAAGAGACACAAAGTGAGTAAAAAACGTTCTAAATGCATTTAGAGTTTATTTAGAACTACAAATTAAATTTCTTTTAGCAATTTTTTTTTTTTTTAATGTCACAATTCCAACCCTGCTCCTTTACCCGGGCTTGGACCGGCAAAAGTGACCTGAAATAGGCACTCTGGTGGAGTTACTTTGTGTGTGTGTGTGTTTATAAGTAGTTTTAAACCTTGTGATCCACAAAACAGCATAAGAGTAAAAGAGTAAAAGAAGAACTGACTGCGTTGCAGCACCCGCTGCTTGTTGAAAGTAAAAGCGATACGCGCTTTCACGTCTTTTTTTTAGAAAAAAAGTCGCTAAGGGGTCTGAAAACTCGCTAAATATAGCGACAAAGTCGCTAAATTGGCAACACTGTTTAGGACCCAGATTACTCCCAGATTTACGAATGCCTTAGTCCAACAAATACGGCAATAACGACGGCCCGCTTGCATGTTCTACCAAAAAAAAAAAAAAAAAAAAGAAAGTGCTTTGGTGGGTATCTGACGGACAAACACCAAACCAGTTCTACACCACTGAAGTGGCACCATTTTTACAAAGCCATTCTGGCTCATCCGTTTCACTCAACGATGCGCTTTCTCCCTTCTCATTCTCCGCTGCCGCTATGCTTTTTCGGCCATGTGCGTATGGAAAGAAAGGCACTGTGCATGCACGTTTTATCCATATTCCATTGCGATACTTCATTTTCTTATCGTTGCCTAACATTATACTGGTATTACTGTGAACAGTATAAGATGGCCCAGCCCTAGTTGCTATCACTTTGTATCTATCACTACGGCCTTTTTCCTCTGCTTATCCACCACTGCTATGTCTGGTTGGTTAGTCAACTACTAGTTTCTCCATCTGCATCTGGTCTCACAAGATCTTACTTTTGTCATTCTCACCACCTTTACACAGCCATACTCAGCACAGATGTTCCTGTATGCCCTGTCTGAAACAATCTTGCACCCTATATTTATATGCCAGATTGTTTCAGGGTCATCTTTGACCCTGCATCTGGGGATCCTGTCTCTATAGATCTTGTGCTTAGAGCTTGTTCCCATTGCTGCCATGAGTCATGCGTCTGAGCCATCTTTCAGTCCAACCTTCTCCAACCATTGGTAAGAATTTTCTATATCAGCCACCTTTCCTGTCTATTGGTAGTGCATGCTGTGCAGGGCAGTTTCTGTTCTTCCTCAGGTTTCTGTTGCCCGGGGCATTTACTAAGCACACGATGAGTTGCAGCCATCTTCCAGATGTACTCATGCATTTTGTTTTTTCACCCTGGATAGTGATAATGGCTCTGACACTCACTAGTCCTTGGCCTCCTTTCCACTTAGTGTGCAGTCTCAGGGTGCTGGACTTGGGGCGAAGCCTTTCAAGGCTTGATCAACCTCCATTGTTGCAGAACAGCTTTAAATTGTTAACCCATTTTGAGTTCCGTGAAAAAGTTTTTGGGTAACCTTACCTTTTGGGTTTGTTGGGTTTTTTTTGTTGTTCTTGTTGTCTTTTTGTTGTTGTTTTTTTAATAAAGTTCTATCTTATCTTATCTTATCTTATCTTAACTGCCCAATAGAGTTCAAGTTATGAAAGTGAACTGGGCTAAACAGAATGGTATTGTTTACCGCCCGCATTTGGTTATTTGTGGCAAAGTAGTGTCTGAAATGCCTGTGTTTTACCAGATTGAGTCAGTTCTGATAATACATGAGAAACTGGTACTTCTCACTTTGCCATTATGTACAGTAGCCTTTCATGAACATTTCCACGCTTATGAGTTGACCAGGACAAAGCAAGATTTAGTTGTCTTTCATGTTGACAGCCTGCATTATCCCAGGCCTTTTGACATACAATTGTCGTATGGAGTGAATGACAACGCCCTCTTTGTGGTCCCATATTGCTTTCTCTGGTGAGCATCATAGCTACTGTCATTTGTAAGAGTTTGTTATGCTAATAAATGCTGTTACTGTAACCTGTATGTTTGTAGTTATTTTCATAATATAGGATAGATCACAGCCATTTAGAAATATAGCATCATATGATAAATATGAAAAAATAATGAAAATGAAATATTATTACACACTAGAGTGAACTTGGACTAAAAATAACTATAAAGTGAAATCATATTACTCTAAACAGTGTGAATAACCCTCAGTGTTAAATATTTTTACACATTTTGTTGTTAATTTTGACACTAAACTGAGTAGAATTAACACTAAAAAGTTAACACTGGCCATAGAGTAAATTTTACTCTAATTTTGAGTGGGACCAAATGTTATCTGAAGCAGAGTTAAAATCAACTCTGTAAGTGTAAAATTGACACTCTGTTTTTTACTGTGTAGCAAGGAGCAGACGGCTGAGTTTATTGAACTTCACTGAAACAACCCGCAAATTTCATTAAAATTTAATAAACTATCATCTTGTCTTTATTTTTAGTTAGCACATACCTTAAACACTTCAAGCTGACTAATCGCAAAAATAATTGGTGACTAGTCGACTATCGAAATAATTGTTTGTGGCAGCCCTAGTGCTGAGACGTTTTTTTTCTGTTCTCAAACTGATCTCCCTGTTGGAGCTCAGTCTGGGGGGAGTTCTTTTTCATCCTCATCTTTCCTCATGTTGTGCATTTTCCATTGTTATACCTCTCTGACCTGTCTTCCCCGTGTGATGTTTGTGTATGGTCGGAAGGGTAAGATGGTGCTGGCAAAGGTCACAAAAGCAGAAAGGTGATCCATCCAGAGTTGTGCCAGAAACTTGTTAATGGCTACCAAAAGCATTTGGTTAACCTACAACTTGTTTAAGGACACTGAATATTACTGGGCGTATATATAAATATATTTGAGCCTGCATGTATTAAATGTGTGGACAAAGAAAAATCATGTTTTAAAAATTAAACTTGTGCACTAAATTCTTTTATTTTAAAGTCATTAACTATATAAGCTATACAATCATTCTACTTTATTTAAAAGAACAGGTCAAACAACTAATTATAAGCCCCAAATTACCATGGCATTCATACCCTTGATAAGTGCGCATAAACTTCTGAAACAAACAACTGATAGATAGGGCTGTTCGATATAACGATATATATTGGATGACGATATAAAAACATCTATCGTTTCATTTTACGCTATCGTTTGCTTCATGGTGTCGCAAAATAAACTGTTCACGGCAATATTTTTTCATCGTTTTGATGGTCACTGTAGTGGCTATATTAATTTCTTAAAGTTCTTTCTTTCTCTTATATTTAATATAACCACACTATGGACGGACAAGCACAACAAGTTAGCAACAACGACCGTAAAACCACCGCATGTCCGCTTGTTTATTTTCCACATAAACCTTTCACAATAAAGCTCAAGATCCTGTTGAGACTTTTCAAAATAAACTGAATCACGTGAAAGAGTATGAAGAGTGTTTACAGATGAGACGCAAAAAAGAGCCGCCAGGTGCTAAAAAATAAACCTTAGAGTCAAATGTTAGAACAGGCTTTTCCCTGCAGCACGCCGTGTAATAAATACTCACAAAGAAAACGGCGGCCATTACAACTTATGTTTGAGAAGGTGTAGTTTCATGTATCGGTTAAAACATTAGACTCCAGGTACAAGACGCCCAGCTGGAAACACTTCACGCAAGTCGAGCTGCCCGAGATTCACAGAATATACAGAAAATTTTATATTTTTGTGATTTATATCGTTATCGGGACGATAGATGTTTTATATCGGGATATGTGATTTTGGTCATATTGCACATCCCTACTGATAGACACACACCAACATTGAGTGGAAACACACTTACCCCAGTTGGGATAACATCAGGCATGCGAAGATCCACAGAGAAGTTGTATGGATTTGCTATTATCTGCTGCTGATTAGTCCTGGACACACATTTACTGGGATTCAGAACATTTTCCTGAGAACTTCAGTAATACAGACAAAATCAATTATTAATAACATGTTCAATTACACCAAAAACACATCAAAACAAGAACCAGCATACCATATCCATACATTTTTGTGTTTTTATAATTAAAGTTGCTTTAACAGCCTAGTAAGGCTGTAGCTAGACAAAAAATAAAACAATATGTGTATATTTTTACCTTTTAGACACATGCAGAGTACTTTGTATTTTCAAACTGTGGCTGTAAAGAATGAATGTTAGCACCACCACACAGGATGCAGGAACTCCCATCATTCCAGTGATTATCAGTGTAATGTCTCTATGCTGAAAATGTAAAAATAGATGCTGTCACTGTCAAACAAAAATCCTGGAGCAGAAACCTGGAGAACAAAAACAAAAAACAAAAACATGCTAAATGCAAAAGTGACAGATATAGAACCCAATAATAATAATAATAATAATAATAATAATAATAATAATAATGGATACTTTATTGATCCCCATGGGGAAATTACTTGTTTTTCTCTGCATTTGACCCATTCACTCAGTGAAGCAGTGGGCAGCCCACTAAGCAGGCACCCGGGGAGCAGTGTGTAGGGACGGTACCTTGCTCAGGGGTACCTCAGGGTAGCCGTTAAGTGGATTCGAACCGCCGACCTTCCGATCATGGGGCGACCACTTTACCTACTGAGCTATCCCTGCCCCAATAAGGCAGCAATATATAATTATTTTGTTAACAAAATGTGTCCATTAGACAGTAAACACTGTTTAATTGACACATCTACCTGGTGAGTTTGATATAATATTAAAGCTTAGGGGAGTAAAGTTTAATGCGAGATAAAATATCATGATATTACAGAAATCACAAAATTTCACGTTACTGAAAAGGTCAAGGTTGTTTTTGAATAGATGTAGAGATGGAAATTGATGGGAATTCACTTTCTATACTAGTCTTAGAATTTAAATCATAATGGAATTATCACAGAATTTTTCAGCTGGCCCAAATTGGTTTCAGATTCATCTACAACTACAACATCTACAACTCTTTCCATTCATAGAGTGTGTTAATTATTATCCAGTAAGGATACCATTGTTCCCTAAAGGGTGGACAGGAAACTGCAGGATCTAGGATTGAGCAGCTCTCTCTGCAGCTGGATCCTTAACTTCCTGTCTGACAGACACCAGGTGGTCAGACTGGGCAGCATCACCTTATCCCCAGTCATAATGAAAACTGGTGCTCCACAGGGGTGTGTACTGGGCCCTCTCCTGTACTCACGCTACACCACAACTGCACGGCCACTAGCAACTCCAATTTCATTGTTTCAGGTTTTGTGGACAACACAACAGTGATGGGTCTTATCACCAAAGGTGATGAGGCAGCTTACAAGGTGCGAAAAGAATCATCTCATCCTTAACGTCACAGAGACAAAAGAGATGATAGTGGACTTCTGAAGGTGTAGAGAAGCAAATGTCCCCATTACCATCAATGGCGCTGCTGTGAGTGAGCAGCTTTCGTTTCCCAGGTGTACGTGTGTGTGTGTGTGTGTGTATATATATATATATATATATATATATATATATATATATAAAAAGACGAACGTCTATTGTTTCTTCTCGGGTTCCCCAAGTCCAGCACCCTGAGGCTGTACGCTAAGCGGAAGGAAGGGGGCCGGGGACTGGTGAGTGTCAGCACCACAGTCCAGGATGAGACAAGGAACATCCAAGAATACATTGGGAAGATGGCCCCAACTGACCGAGTGCTCAGTGAATACCTCAGGCAGCAGAAACCCAAGAAAGAGGAGGGAGACGAGGAACCATCATGGAAGGACAGGCCCCTGCACGGTATGTACCACCGGCAGATAGAGGAGGTGGCTGATATCCAGAAATCCTACCAGTGGCTGGACAAAGCTGGACTGAAAGACAGCACAGAGGCACTAATCATGGCAGCACAAGAACAAGCTCTGAGCACAAGATCCATAGAGGCTGGGGTCTATCACACCAGGCAAGACCCCAGGTGCAGGCTGTGTAAAGATGCCCCAGAGACAATCCAGCACATAACAGCAGGGTGCAAGATGCTAGCAGGCAAGGCATACATGGAACGCCATAACCAAGTGGCCGGCATAGTGTACAGGAACATCTGTGCCGAGTACAACCTGGAAGTCCCGAGGTCAAAATGGGAGATGCCCCCAAGGGTGGTGGAGAATGACCGAGCTAAGATCCTGTGGGACTTCCAGATACAGACGGACAAAATGGTGGTGGCTAACCAACCGGACATAGTGGTGGTAGACAAACAGAAGAAGACGGCCGTAGTGATCGATGTAGCGGTTCCGAATGACAGCAATATCAGGAAGAAGGAACACGAGAAGCTGGAGAAATACCAAGGGCTCAGAGAAGAGCTCGAGAGGATGTGGAGGGTGAAGGTAATGGTGGTCCCCGTGGTAATCGGAGCACTAGGTGCGGTGACTCCCAAGCTAGGCGAGTGGCTCCAGCAGATCCCGGGAATAACATCGGAGATCTCTGTCCAGAAGACCGCAGTCCTGGGAACAGCTAAGATACTGCGCAGGACCCTCAAGCTCCCAGGCCTCTGGTAGAGGACCCGAGCTTGAAGGATAAACCGCCCGCAGGGGCGTGCTGGGTGTTTTTTTTGTTTTTTATATGTGTGTGTGTATATATATATATATATATATATACTTTTTTTTTTGTTCATTTAATCAATTCAGGATTTATTGAATCGATATTGCATTATTTAAGAACTAAAATCAATTTGAATCGGGGAAATCGATTTTTTAAACCCACTCTAAGTCACATATGACATCTAACGGTCTTGTGGACATAATGGTTGATTTTGTAACATGAGGGTGTGCTGCCTCACGTTGTTTGATGAGCTCTAACAAAAGTTCCAAGCTAAATAATGCAATCATCACCACAAAAGTGATAAACTAAAATGCTCCCCCACGCCCCCGTATGTTCTGTGTCATTGTGGTATTTTAATCAGTCTGAAATGCACTGACTTCCTCAAAATGTCTTGCTTAACTCATAGTCTCATTGGTCCAACACAAGTACTAATTTATTAGTATTATTCATACATACAACAAATGCAGCAAAACAATTAACAGCAATGAAAAAGTAGTTCATTTCAGGTGAGCAGACTAGCAGGGCAAAGTTATGTCGATATGGTGTGATCAATAGTCCAATATAAAGCCCTAACCCCTGAGTCCAAACCCTATCCCTAATGCCTTGACTGCCACAGACAAGCAGGGATCAGGCGATTGGCATTTTGACTGCTAAAATGAATCCTGCAACTGTAACCAAATTGCTATATTGTTCCATTTTCAAGACCTCTTTGAATATTTAACCCAAAAGAGTTGATGGGCATGCCATGTGTCCAAATAAAATGACAGATTTTAGACATTGACATAGCACAAGACCCACTCTCATCAAGTCAGAAGTGCAGACTTAAAACTATGGGCTCAAATTGTGGTCATAAATATTTTGTACTTGTAAATCAGGATTTGTATGTGTAAAAATAATTTGTGTGTGTGTAAAAAAGTTTTGTATGTGTAAAAAGAATTTGTGTGCATGTAAAAAAGATTTGTATGTGTAAAAAGAATTTGTGCGTGCGTAATAAAGATGTGTATTTGTAAAAAGAATTTGTGTGTGCTTAATAAAGATGTGTATGTGTAAAAAGAATTTGTGTGTGCATAAAAAAGATTTGTATGTGTAAAAAGAATTTGTGTGTGGAGTTAGCCAAAAAATACGTGTGAAACTCTGCACTCAAGTTTCAAGTTACAAGTACGAATTTTGACCCTATTTTTCTTCATTTCATCTGATTGGCCAATGTCATATCAATCACAAATTTAACAATCCAATTGGAGAACAGATGGGTTTGGCTAATGGAGGGGTGCTTTATGGAGCTTCAGGTCCTTGAAGGGAATAAATGCCCTTTTACATGCCAGCACAGCATTTTATTCATCACCACGATGGAAAACAGTCTGTGGTGGTCCGAGTTTGGTGATTTTTGTGTCACAGGTTTACGTGCTTAATACAGGGACCTCCAGAGCCTTTTCAACATCCATTGGATGTACAACGTACAGCTTATTACACCAGCATGCATCTGCTCTTATATAACTATTATTAGTTTACAGCTTTAAGCCCCACGCCCCCGGTACCGGGGGCAAAAAGGAGGAGATCACATTTAATCGGTTATAACACGGGGTGAGAAATATAAGTCCAGACATGTGTGGTATCCACAGAAACCTCTGAATCTCAGCTAAAATGTCATATAACCAATTTCTACAACCACCAAACACATGGAAAACAAGCCATGATTAAAAGAGCAGTTACGTAAATGTGCAGAAGACCGCCAAACAAACAAAATCAAACCGGAAATTCTCCAGACTTCATGTAACCGGCTAAAGATAGGCTGGTTAGCTTCCAGAGCTATCACTGACTCCACACACCAAGTTTCACCACGATCAGACCAAAATTCACTGAATGAGCCGCAAAAGAAGACCACAAAAACACATAGCGACACAAATGCGCTAAG
Source organism: Aulonocara sp. 'chitande type north' Nkhata Bay (assembly GCF_057382095.1). Lineage (NCBI taxonomy): Eukaryota > Metazoa > Chordata > Actinopteri > Cichliformes > Cichlidae > Aulonocara > Aulonocara sp. 'chitande type north' Nkhata Bay. The sequence continues at coordinate 57,978,453 of NC_141350.1, forward strand.
ACAGAGATTGGCTTACGGTCCCAATTTCCTCCGTTATTGTCGCCGGTAGACGGTAGCCACGTGATTATCAGAAGTTACCACGCCTACCTAGCTGTATCAGAGCCGTTTTCCGTCAACAATCTCCATTTTAGACCCACCTACAGACACGTGACTGGACAGACACCACATGCAGCAAATTTGGGCCCACGTGGATTTTGGCATTGTAACGTCTGATTGGTCAAAGGAGCTTGCAAAGAAAAGGAGCAAAGAAAAGGAGCTTTGCAAGCTCCTTTGACTACGATGACCTGGATGACTGAGAACCTTCACAGACAACGTCTGATTGGTTGAAGTGACGTGAACGTGGCATCGTTACTTTGATTCTATTGGCTAAAACGATTAAAAAGAGGTGTCAATCATGCAAATTGACCAAAAGAAACCAAAGTTACAGCCCCTCTGAGTTTAAAGGGCCAGAGACCAATTAAACGCTTCATGCACACTGCAGAAAAGGGCCATTACCATGTAAATGTGTGGTTAATTCTTCAAAAATATATTTTAAAAAAAGCATTTTTAGGCCTGTTAATAAAATTTATTAATTTCTGCTCTTCAATACCTAAAAAATTCAACTGGCACGGTGTCCAATTGTGTGCCAAAATTGGACATTTTTGTACAACGTCTGGATATTCATGTATAGACAGGGCTGTAATTTTTCACTGTTTCACTTTAGAAACATAAATCTTTGCACAGATGATGTTTATATGTTGGTTACTGAAATCCTGGAACCAAATGTGATCTGAGGCATATTTTTAAAAGGGTTATATTAGGGCTGCTCAATTAATCGAATTTTAATCACGATTACGATCTGGGCTTTCAACGATCATTAAAAATGACTGAGCCGATTATTAGCCCCTCCCTCATGCTTTACTCTCGCGCTGCTCCGTGTGGCAAATCGAGCGCACCTCTCTGCATTTCGAACACGCATCACAACAATTAAGAGGACCCAAGGGAAGCTCGGAAAGCTAAGCAGAAGTTATTTGGAGAGGAGAGTGACTGCCGTTGGTTGAAAAGAGAGGTAAAAAAAAAAAAAACTTCAGTGGTGTGGAAACATTATGGGTTCGCGGAGTCAGATGTAGATCAAGTAGACATAGTGTGTAAACTTTGCTACGGTGTCATAGCTGCACCACAGAGCAACACTGCAAAGTTCACTAAACATAGATGTTTACATTTTTCATTTATTTTTTATATTGCAAACATTTGCACTGTTATCAGTATTTGCACACTATTTTATATTATTTTTTAAAGTCATTTTTCAATACATTGTTATTGTTAACCCTTTAAATCCCCGTAGAACCGGAACCGCGTAAGCTAGCGCAATAATTTGTTTTGCATATGAAACCGGAGGAGTTGTACTTACATCTTATGCCATCAGCTTGTCCTCGGTCACGGTTTCCTTCCACATAAAGCTTTGCAAAAATTGCATAAAAAGCGCTTGCAGGAACAAAAACATAATATTCCAGAAACATGCTTTGCCGATCCGATCAGCTGTTCGTAACACTTCCCACAGTGAAAAAGACGTCAACGCGAACTATCGCATGTCCGCCATTTCCTGTTCGAAACCGGAAGTGACGTCATTTTGGCAGAAAATTTAGTTTTTTACTTGTAGGCCTTAAAAGCCTATACTGGTGTTTTTATAAGTCATGTTTGACTATACTTTTCTGAATAGTTGCTGGGATGCTTAGAACTCGAATTGCACTGCTGGAAATAGTTTGTTTTGATGCACATGCTGTTTTCTTTGCAAATTTGCATCATAAGATTGTTTTTTGTTTTTCCTGCAGTATATAAAAATTGCTGTATCTCCAAAATAAAACTATGAAGACACTCAAAATAAATTTCCTGTGGTGGGAAACTATTTTTTGCAACTTTTTTGTATTTAAAGTTTTGAGGGATAAGCCTCTTAAATTTCCCCAAGTAGAAATATATGTAAAAAAAAAAACCAAAAACGATTTTCAATTTTTTTGTTGTTTATTGCACTTTTTTGCAATTAATGTAATTACTATGGACTTAATGCATACATATTATTAAAATATGGGCTATAACAGTCAGCAAAACAACGTTGGTGAAGTCTGGAGAGGCCTCAGAACCATCTCAGGCCACAAACAGCAGAACTCTCTGCCTGGGAGGGATGTGAGGTGGGCAAATGAACTGAATCATTTCTTCAACAGATTTGATTCAACCATGAGACAGTCTACAACATCGGCTGCAGACTCACCCACCCCCACTGCTGCTGTTCCACCTCAGACACTTCACACCTCCTCTATTCACCCTGCTCACTCCTCCCCACCCCCAACAACAGCATCCAATACACACTCAACACAAGGCTCCAGCCTGTCTCTCTCAACCACCCAGGTTAGGAGGGAACTGAGGAGGATTAATGGCAAGAAGGCAGCGGGCCCAGATGGCATCAGCTCGAGGGTCGTCAGGTCCTGCGCGGACCAACTGTGTGGGGTGATGGAGCACCTCTTCAACCTGAGCCTGAGGTTGGGAAGAGTCCCACAGCTCTGGAAAACCTCCTGTGTTGTACCAGTGCCAAAGACTTCACGCCCCAAGGACCTCAACAGCTACAGGCCGGTGGCTCTGACATCCCACCTGATGAAGACCCTGGAGCGGTTGGTCCTGGCTCAGCTTCGGCACCTAACAAGCTCATCACTGGACCCACTTCAGTTTGCCTACCAGCCTGGCATTGGAGCGGATGATGCCGTCATTCACCTCCTACATCGTTCCCTCGCTCACCTGGAGACCGCTGGAAGCACTGTGAGAATCATGTTCTTTGATTTCTCCAGTGCCTTCAACACTATTCTTCCCTCGGTTCTGAAGGACAAGCTGGTGAACTCTGGAGTGGACCATCACCTCACTACCTGGATCCTGGACTACCTCACCGACCGACCACAGTATGTGAGGACTCAGGGCTGTGTGTCGGACAGGGTCGTCTGCAGTACGGGGGCCCCACAGGGAACGGTTCTGGCTCCGTTCCTCTTCACCATCTACACTGCAGACTTCTCCCACAATTCCACCCAGTGCTTCCTGCAGAAGTTCTCTGATGACTCTGCAATAGTCGGCCTCATCACTGATGGGGACGACAAGGAGTACAGAGGACTGACTCAAGACTTTGTGGACTGGTGCCAGCTGAACTACCTCCAGATCAACGCCAGTAAAACCAAGGAGCTGGTGGTAGACTTCCGCAGGCACAAGCATTCTCCACTGCAACCACTGAACATCCAGGGTATGGACATTGAGGCTGTGGACAGCTACAGGTACCTTGGTGTTCATCTGAACAACAGACTGGACTGGACTCATAACTCAGACGCCCTCTACAGGAAAGGGCAGAGCAGGTTGTACCTGCTGCGGAGACTCAGGTCGTTTGGGGTGGAGGGCCCACTCCTGAAGACCTTCTATGACTCTGTGGTGGCTTCTGCTATCTTTTATGGTGTGGTCTGCTGGGGCGGCAGCATCTCTGCTGGGGACAGGAAGAGACTGAACAGGGTGATCCGAAGGGCCAGCTCTGTTCTAGGATGCCCTCTGGACCCAGTGGAGGTGGTGAGTGACAGGAGAATGGCGGCTAAGCTGTCATCCCTGTTGGACAACGTCTCCCACCCCATGCAGCAGACTGTGACAGCACTGAGCAGCTCCTTCAGTGGGAGACTGCGGCACCCACGGTGTGGGACGGAGAGATTTCGCAGGTCTTTCCTCCCCACTGCTGTCAGACTCCACAACAAAGACTTTAACTGAACAAACACACACATCCACACATGTGCAATAACACTAAGTGCAATAATCTTTTCTGGCATCGTTGTATTTTTACTCAGTTGTATATAGCATTCGTATTCTATTTTTATCTTATTGTATATTTTTATTCTATTTTATTCTACTGTATATAGTATATTATTTTATTCTATTCTGTACAGCTGTGTACTGTATTTATTCTTATTGTATTCTAATTTTTGCGTCATAACTTTTGCACTGTCCACTTCCTGCTGTGACAAAACAAATTTCCCACGTGTGGGACTAATAAAGGTTATCTTATCTTATCTTATTGATGTATAGCAACTTGAAATGCTCCCACAAATGGCACTACAGCATGTAAAAAAATAATATAAGCTCTGGTGGACTTGGTTCTATGGTAGGTCTTAAAGGGTTAAATAAATATCGTCAAATAATCGTGATCTCAATTTCAGTGAAAATAATCGTGATTATCATTTTTGCCATAATCGAGCAGCCCTATATATAAGCTCTGGCGGACTTGTTTCTATGGTAGGTCTTAAAGGGTTAAATAAATATCGTCAAATAATCGAGATCTCAATTTCAGTGAAAATAATCGTGATTATCATTTTTGCCATAATCGAGCAGCCCTAGGTTATATGCTAAAAATTAAAAAAAAAAAAAAATTAGGCAAGGATAAAATATACTTACTTTTTCTGTGTTACAGTCTCAGTAACTGTGACACAGTAATATCTGCTTCAATATTTACACCGCTGATGAAATCTCACAAGTGTTAGCTTTATTTTGATACCAGGATTGTAAGGACAGAGTTTGTAATTGCAGAGAAATAATTAATTAGATTTGGGCATTACATTTTCGAGCAGGAAGCTCAGAAACCCCCTTGGGGCTCAAGAGGTTAAGGTATGTGCTAACTAAAAAAAAAGCCAAGATGATAGTTTATTAAATTTTAATGAAATTTGCAGATTGTTTCGGTGGAGTTTAATAAACTCAGCCATCTGCGCCTTGCTATCTAAAATATAAAAGGACACCTGAGTATATTCTCGACCATCTCACACTTCTGACAATCAGTTGTCTGCTTGACGTGTATTCAGCTGTGTAAAAACTATAACTTTAATCTCAGCCAAATCGATTTACTCAGGAACAAATAAAATACTGAAAAAAAAACAAACAAACAATAACATTTTTAAGTTATCTAAGTGACTCATATATCATGTTTAACCTGAGTAGCAAAAGACGGCGGTGGGCTTGAAAACAATTTGCCGGGAGTCCGGTGTTCTCACGGGCTCTATCGAGACTTGAGCTATGTTGTCCGGTATCGAGCTACGATACCGGACACTGCTTCTTCTTCTTCTGGGTTTAACAGCAGCTGGCATCCTTGTACATGCAGTGCTGTCATCTTCTGTTTCAGTCCATTATTACACTCTTAAATACTACTACTTATTCCTGCGTCTTTTGGGATCTTACAAAGCTTCAAACGACGCGTCAACTATTAAATTAGTCATCGATGATTTTGATAGTCGACGTAATCGTGACTAGTCGACTAATCGTGGCAGCCCTAACATCCATCCATCTTCTTTTGCTTTTCCAGGGCCTGGTCGCGGGGGCAGCAGCCTAAGCAGCCACCTCCTCCAGCTTGTCTGAAGGAACACCAAGGCGTTCCCAAACCAGCCGAGATATAATCTCTCCAGCGTGTCCTGGGTCTGCCCCGGGGCCTCCTCCTGGTGGGACATGCCCAGAACACCTCACCCAAGAGGCACCTCAGGAGGAATCTTTGTCAGATGCCCAAACCACCTCAACTGGCTCTTTTTCATGTGGAGGAGCAGCAGCTTTACTCTGAGACCCTTCCAGATGGCTGAACCTCTCACCCTTTCTCTAAGGGAGAGGCCAGCAACCCTTCTGAGGAAGCTCATTTTTGCCGCTTGTGATCGCGATCTCATTCTTTCGGTCACTACCCACAGCTCTCTCTTCACCACAGCAGACTGATACCGGGTTCACATCACTGCAGCCACAGCACCAATCCGTCTGTCGATCTCCCACTCTCTTCTCCCATCACTCGTGTACAAAACCCAGAGATACTTATACTCCTCTGACCGGGAGTGGGCCCTCCATCCTTTTCCAGCTAAGGACCATGGACTCAGTTTTGGAGGTGCTGATTCTCATTCCCACCGCTTCACAATGAGTTGCGAAATATTCCAGTGCGAGCTGGACGCCATCACCCAATAAAGCCAAAAGAACCACATCCTCCGCGAAAAGCTGAGATGAGATTCTGAGACCACCCAAGTGAAAGCCTTCCGCTACGTCTCTAGGCTAGAAATTCTGTCCATAAAAACTGTGAACAAAATCGGTGAAAAAAGGGAACCAGGGAACCCCTGGCATAGCCAGCAACTTACTGCCGGCTATGCAACGGTTGTATAAGGATTGAATGGCCCATAGCAATGGGCCAAACACCCCATACTCCTGGGGCACCTTCCACAGGACACTCCGAGGGACACAGTTGAATGCATTCTCCAAATCCACAAAACACATGTAGACTGGTTAGGCCAACTGTCATGCACCCTCAAGTATCCGTGAGAGGATAATAACCTGGTCCAGTGTTCCACGACCAGGATAAAAACCACATTGCTCCTCCTGTATCCGAGATTCGACAAACAGATGCAACCTACTTTCCAGCACCCTGGCACAGACTTTCCCAGGGAGGCTGAGGGGACGACATAGATATTGTCTGTCTTATTGTGGACACGAACTAATTTTTGGAGTGGCACAAATGATTTGTGTGGCATGATTATGATTATTATTTTATAGATAGTTATACAAAAAAAGCTTGAGACATTTTCTGCATTTTAATTCTGTTTTCATTGTAAAAAAAAATCTTTTTCCTACTGAGATTTTTTGTTTTGTGTGATTTTAGGTCTATTGTGTTAATACAGTATGTGAAAATGAAAATATAACTGTTAATTGAGACAAAACGCACATATTGACTCAAATTTGCCTTAAAATTCAACATGCCAAAAGAATATGCTGGAAGTGGATCAAGTGGATCAGGAAAACCTTTAGGCAAGTTTATGTGTGTGTCAGACTCTCTTGCAATTTATCTAGAGCTATAGTTCTAAATGCTTTCTGAAGGCCTTTCGGGGATTTTCAGAGAAAGCAGTATCTGAACAGTATTTGAAAGTCATGTCCTTAAGAAATAGTAAAAAATGCTATCTGAATGAGGCTTGTAGCAAAACGTGCTTTGAAACAGTCTTTTCAATTTTTTCTTTTCAAATACTCAAAAACGTAAATGTGATGATAACATCATTATGGCAAAATCCAAACAACAACAACTGCTTTTCTCCTCTACTTGAAACCCAGAGAATGCTTATTAATGGCGAAAGAAAAATAACCGAGATGCTTTGCTTGCTTGGTGACTCATCATCTGTTAACAGATAACAGAGTAGGGTGGCTTTAACAGAGGAGGAGTGAGAAGGGGAAGCTCTGTTGACATCAGAACCCAGGAGACGGAGGAAACTATGGAAACAGGGCTATTCCCACACGTCAAAAACAATGCAAGGCTTACTGAACATCTTCACATGTATACTATTACGTACATACTAACATTAAGCATCTTTTAAAAAACAAAAAAATCATTGCAATATAAGGGTAGACACGTTCATACATTTTATGACATGACAGCTGGTCGGTGCCTATAACGACAAGCGTGTAGCTATTACGTGAGAATTTATTTATTCGACTGATTGATTGATTGAGCGTTTGTTTTTTAATAATGCAAAAATAGCACTGGCGTGACGACTAAACATATGTCACGCCTGGACATAGACCGGAAGCTACAAAGGGAAAATGCATCGATTTAGCGAATCGATACATATACATGACCTTATATCTAAGCAAGCGAAATCTAAAGAAAAATGTAGCTAGGGGTTTCCTACAACTAGGTCTACCTTATCAGGTTACTAAAAAGGCAACTTTATTATCGGTTTTCCACATAAGCTAACGCCCGCCATCTGTTAAGCTGGTTCGTTTTTTGTCAGGTTATCAGTTTCACTACAATAGCAAAAGTACTATAGAGCTTGATTAAAGATTCTGAAGATATGAATTTTGAAAGTGAAAAGATACCTGCACGCTGCCACTCAGCGTCTTCCACTCGCCTGTTATTGTAATAACCTATGCTTCCTTGAGCTTAAGCAGTGGCGTCCACACTTTCACTTTTCAGAGTAAAAGCCGGCATTTCATTATTTATTATTTTCATATAGACTCAGAAAGGCCTCATCACAGTGTAGTTATTGCAACCCCTGAAACTTGAATATGGGGAATAAAAACGGAATATTTTGGGTAAGTCATATTTAGTTCGGTGAACTACTATGCTTTTATTCTGGAAATCTGAAAGGAAGTTTTTTTCTTGATACGTTTGATGGTGGATGGGGTAGCAGACATGTTGCTATCCTCAAAAAGTACCTCCTGAGTCATAACACCATGTGAACCCTAGTTACGGTAGGCATCTTCGTAAATAACGCTAATTAATAGATATGCTTCATCACCTCTATGTGGGCTTCCTTGTGTTATTGCTCTACATTAGCTAAACGTAAGATTGCTCTGCCTGACACCATTTAGCTGTATCTCATTGTTGTAATATAACTTAACATGAAATTATTTTACATTTGCACATTTGTTCCATTTTAAAACCGTGCGAAGAATATCACGCGCTGAAATGCACGTAGTCAAAGTCTTACGCATGCCCAAAAGCCACTATTTTATGCCTGCCGCCATCTGTGGTATTTAATTACTTGGGGATCTTTAGTGTGGGTTTATTATTATACTTTAAGCATGATAGATTCTCGTGGGAAGAAGTAGGCAAAGAAGCGCAAATGACAGTCACCTGACCCAAAGGCACAGGGAACGCTCTTGTCCACTGGTAAAAACCACATGGTACTAGCAGTGCCCATCGCAGATTTTAGCCCTTCTGCAGGAGACTAGTTCCGAAGTCCAAGGTCATTTTCTTTTCTTTTTTACCATTTCCAAACAATCTCGCTAGCAGTTGTCACCATCTTACCAAGCTTTTTGGGTGATTTTGTAGCCCTTTCCAGCCTTGTGCAGGTCTACAACCTTGTCCTTGACGTCCTTTGACAGCTCTTTGTCTATGGAGATGGAGAGGGGGGAATGGAGGTTGAGGTCAGAATAAGTCTGTGGGAGCCAGAATTCTGGCTCCCACTGCTCAATGGAAATGAATCTACCATAAAAATTTATAGCCTTTTGTTGCTCAGAAGAGACTCAAATAATTAGTTCCCCCTCGCTATATCATCTCTAACTTTTAAATGCCTATTTTTATGCCTATTATGTATGTCATGTCATTGAACAAGTTTTACTGTTTTAACACACTGTTATTGGGCCTATTTGGCTAAGGAACTGTAATTTTAGTGTTTCAGCCTGTATAATGAGCATTTTCTCTATAAGCGTAACAAAACAAAGATTACATTTCTAAGAATTACTTACTTATACTACTTATACATAACTCATTGAAATATATAAAGTCATTGTACTCTACAGTATGTTGCAAACTGCAGTATGTCAATCTGCAATACAGGGTTGACAAGTGACCAGACTTAAAAATTTGGCAGGGTATGAATAAATTATTTCTCCTACTATATACAGCAGTTGAATTGTCTTGTGTGTTTGTCTGTTTCATTAGAACTGATAAATGCAAAGTAAACCATTCCTCATCATATAAGTGACTTTCTATATGCTATGCTACCTAGTTGCTTGGTTTTGTTGTTTAATAAGCAATGTCATTGTGTGGTTTTATGCTAATTTTATCAGACTGCAATGTACCGTCTTCCTCGAACTGCCCTGCTTAACTAACAGCAGATAGATGGGTGCAAAGAGAGTGCAGGGTTGGTGTTGGTTCCATTGAATGGAACTCTTAATGCTTTAGCATAGCAGTACCTTTTGGATAATTTCATGCTCCTAACAATTTGGGGGTGGCCTATTCCTGTTCCAACATATATGGGAACCAGTCACAAAGCAAGCTCCATAAAGACATGGACGAGGGAATTGAGAATGGAAGAACATGACTGGCCTGCACAGAATCTTGACCTCAACCTGATAGAACACCTTTGGGATAAATTAGAGCCTGCCTGTGAGCTAGGCATTCTTGTCCAACATCAGTGCTTGACTTCACAAATGTGCTTCTGGAAGAATGGTCAGAAATTCCCATAAACACACTCCTAAACCTTGTAGAATGCCTTCCTAGAAGACCTGAGGCTGTCATAGCTGCAAAGGGTGGGCTGACAGGAAACATAGGAATTTGAAAATAATCGAATGTATTTTTAACATTACTCAATAAGACCGTCAGAATAAAATGAAATAAATACAAACATTAGATAATACAAATGTGAAAAAAAGTACTAGTAGTATTTAAACAAATCATTTGTGCAAATAGAAAATCAAAAATGGCTTCTCTTCATAAGTTCAAATAAAAGCTTCAAATTAAATAAAAAAGGGTTTTTTTTCTAATCCAGAGTAACAAGTTTCCGAATTATTGATACACAGATCAACTACCTAACGTTAGAAAGAAGAGTTTACTTTTCAGAAGAAATGCTAATGCTAATGTGAGTGGAAAACAAACAACTAGGAGACAGTATAGCTAATACTTTTTAATGGTTTAATATTGCATTTCACTCATTAACTAACAAAACTGTAATGATGTTCACTTATCAAGCATCATCCTGGGAAGGTCCAACAGGATAGCTAACATAAACATTACTGTACAAACAGTAACAGCGTTTATGTCTGCGTAGGTTCATGGTAATCTAAGAAGCTTGGAAAGAAAAGCGACCAGACTTCTTTAAGTTTCTTGAAGATCTTTTACTTTTTGTTCAAGAAGCTTCTTCAGCCTTTTAAATGCTCGTACACTGAATTATTGCTGTTTTGGAACAAAAGCACAGATTTGCACAGACTGCATTTAACTTTGTTTTTATATATTTTTAAATCTGTTTCCATTTTGTTCTGTCCTCATGCTTTGCCGTTCACACTACATACTTCATTAGTATTGTGAGCAGTTTTGGCAGACAATATAGATCTGTAGCTCCCTGTAGTGTATTGCAGCTAGAAAAAACACATTTATGAGGTATTGACAGGTCGGTCATAAAAACAAACTTTTGGTTCCAGTCTTGCAAGGGCGTCTCTCACATTTAGGGCCCTGGTGGTCAGTCCCACTTTTCTCCTCACTAAGTAGGTGACGCCCATATTCATCAGTTTCTGCTTGCAATAGCCTGTTTGAAATACTCATTCAAACATGTTTATGTTTGGATGAGTGGGTTTTGTTAGACCCTATGAAAAAAAACATGTTGTAGTTAGACTGTTTGAAAAGTGTCTCAGATATACGAATAGAAATACAAATTCAAATTTTATTTGTCACATACACAGTCATACATAGTACGACATGCAGTGAAATGCTTGTTGCTGTGCAATGCCGAACCAAACGTAGACATAAAAGTAAGCATAAAACTAAACATAAAATTAAACTAGCAAGTAATTTACATAATATACAAATTTTAAAATTAACTGTAAAAAATGTACAATAAAATTAAAGGTTAAAAAAATAATTAACAAAACAAAAGTAGAATGTGCAGATAAACAAATTTAAGAAATTATAAAAGTTTGCAAATAAACAGTGTGCAAGTAGAGAGTGTGCAAACAAACAGTTTGCAGAGTAACAGTTTGCAGTGGAATAAATAGTTCCTGATGTATAGTAGTGAGAGAGAGAGAGTCCAGTCCTACACAAGGTTCAGGGACTGAATAGCCTGAGGGAAGAAGCTCCTCTGTAATGAGGAGCTGTTTTGGACTTGAGGGAGTGGAAGTGCCCCCCTGAACTCAAAAGTGAGAAGAGTCCATTGTTGAGATGAGAGCGATCCTTCATAATCTTCCTGGCTTTGGTCTTGCACCGCTTAGTGTACATGGACCAAAGGTAAGGAAGTTCATAGCAAATTAGGGCTGCCGATTATTTTGATAGTTGACTAGTCACCGATTATTTTTGCGATTAGTCGACTTATCAGGTCATGCGTCCATTGGACGTAAAACATACAGCTTATTGCACCAGCATGCATCTGCTCTTATATAACTATCATTATCTTACAGCTTTAAGTGTTTAAGGCATGTGCTAACTAAAAAAAAAAGCCAAGATGATAGTTTATTAAATTTTAATGAAATTTGCAGATTGTTTCGGTGGAGTTTAATAAACTCAGCCGTCTGCTCCTTGCTATCTAAAATATAACAGGACACCGGAGTATATTCTTGAGCATCTCACACTTCTGATAATCAGTTGTCTGCTTGACGTTTATTCAGCTCTTTAAAACTATAACTTTAATCTCAGCCAAACCGGTTTACTCAAGAACAAATAAAATACTGAAAAAAGCCAAACAATAACATTTTTAAGTTATCTAAGTGACATATATATCATGTTTAACCTGAGTAGTGAAAGACGGCAGTGGGTTTGAAAATGATTTGCCGAGAGTCTGGTGTTCTCACGGGCTCTAATGAGCCTTGAACCCCGGCTAGATATCGAGCTGGTGGGTAACAGACGTCTCTGAAAACGTCGGAGCGCTTTTGAAAATATGTGGTGTCTTGATAAACTGAGCAGATATTTCAAGTTTACACAGCCACATTCTCGCCTGAAAATATGTTAAACGTTTATTTTGTGACCCAGAAAGAATAATAAAAGAAATACTAAAACTAACTAGCTGCCGCCATTGTTGGAAACTGAGCAGGGCCGCGCTATGAATTCTGGGATAGGTTGGGCCACGAAGTATACACCCGACCCATCTTTCAAATCTGGGGAAATAAAGGGTGCATTTGTCGGCCGCATTTGTCAGAGTCTTCGAATTTGGACAGTCTTCGTCGTGTCGCTGTAACGTAATTGGCCTACAAATGCGGACACAGGAGGATGCGGTTTCTGAATTTGGACACAGCTACGATACCGGACACTGCTTCTTCTTCTTCTCGGGGGTTAACGGCAGCTGGCATCCTTGTACATGCATTGCTGCCATCTTCTGTTTCAGTCCGCTATTACACTCTTAAATACTACTACTTATTCCTTCGTCTTTTGGGATCTTACAAAGCTTCAAACGACGTGTCAACTATTAAATTAGTCGTCGACGATTTTGATAGTCAACATAATTGTGACTAGCCGAGTAATCGTGGCAGCCCTATAGCGAATGATGCATTTGGCTAAGCACACCACTTTTTGAAGATCTCGTCTGTCCTTCTTGGTGCTGTTCCCATACCAGGTGCAGATATTTCCCCATCTGGATGCTCTCAATGGTGCAGAAGTAAAAGTTCTTAAGCATGCTCAGCTGGAAATGGAAGTCTCTAAATCTTCTGAGGAAGAAGAGACACTGACAGGCTTTCTTAACCAGGGTGTTAATGTGACATGGGCATGACAGGTCCTGAGTGATGTGGACACCCAGGTACTGGAAGCTATCCACTCTCTCCACTAGCGCACCACTGATGTTTAGCGGCTCGTAATTCCTCGCCTGCTTTGTACTGAAGTCCACAATCAGCTCCTTTGTCTTGCTGAAGTTTAGGAGGAGATTGTTCTCCTGGCACCATTTGACTAATCTAGAGTATGTAGTTATTAGAACTAGTTATTTTAGTCATTTTCATCCATACTCAAGATTAGCGATATTTCTAATTTCTTAATCGACTAACCGTAAAAAAAAGTTGTACGAACCGACAAGTCTAAAGAAACACTCATTTAAATTTAAGAACTGTTTAAAAAAAGTCAAAAATTAATAACAAACGTTTTTTAAACCGTTAATCACATTCTTCAATAAATGAATCATGCCGCTTAACTGTACAACACCTTGCATCATGCATTATCAAAATTGGGGCGCCTCTGTCAGTGCGCCCCAGGGTGGCTGTGGCTACAATGTAGCTTGCCATCACCAGTGTGTGAATGTGTGTGTGAATGGGTGGATGACTGGATATGTAAAGCGCTTTGGGGTCCTTAGGGACTAGTAAGGCGCTATATAAATACAGGCCATTTACCATTTTACTCCAGACAGACAACAGCTAAGAACACTTAAAACAAACCGATGGTAAATATGATATGAGAACATGTTGCTACAAAAAATGTTCATGTACTGTTAAAGTATGAAAAATTAACATTGGAAAAGTGTGGCGCATTGTGGCGTTCATTATGAATGATGCATGCTGTTTGAAAATTCATAACAACCACTTCAGTAAAACTAAAATTCTAAAACAACGAAACAAGAACTCATCCAGCCATTTTCTTCCACGCATCTAAATTCCAGAGGCGGCAGCCCAGGCCTCCCTCTCGCCACCTCCTCCAAGTTATCCAGGGAATCATCAAGCTTTTCCGAGGCCAGCCAATAAATGTAATCTCTCTCGTGTTGTCCCGAGTCTATGCCAGGGCCTCTTCTTGGTAAGACATGCTTAGTTGGAACACCCTACTTAGGAGAGAACCACCTTAGCCGTCTCCATTCGACGTGGAGGACTAGCAGTTTTACTCTGAACCCCTCCATAATGACTGAATGCCTCACCCTGTCGCTAAGGGAGTGCCCATCCACCTTCTGGAGAAAATTTCAGCTGCCGGTATCTGCGAACTAACTAATAGTGTTTACAAAAAAACCTGGCCCCACCTTATCATGCGAATTCCTGAGGTCAGATGGCCCAGGATGTGAGTGGGCGTTAAGGTGTCTGGGAAGGGATCTCAAAACTGGATTATAGATGGCAGAGATTTGGTGTCGTAAACCCCCGCCTCTGTTCAAAGATGGTCGCTCACAGGCCAGGTTTCACAATGAGCTCACCCGAAACTCTGGCTGATTGGGACCCACACCCAGTTTCACACCTTGGCTCAGGCGATTAGAGGATCATCAGGGGGTCCTTTTGTCCCTCTGTGGGGGGTTACTCCCACTAGGTTTATATCTGGGACTCTCCACCATTTGACCTTAGAACTGAAGAAGCTTCTCGGATGAGAGGTGAAACGTCTTCAAGCAACTTAAAGAAGTGCAGACGCTTTTCTTTGCAAGCTCCTTTGACTACGATGACCTGGATGACTGAGAACCTTCACAGACATATTACAAAGTTACAAAAATTAGGAATAGCTTTAATGTATGCAAATAGCTCAATTATAAATATCCAGAATATTACAGAGATTAAATACACATGATTAGGGCTGCACGATTTTGCATAAAATGAGAATCACGATTTTTTGGCTTAGAATTGAGATCACGATTCTCTCACGATTTTCTTTTCCAATATAAATATTTATTGCATTTATTAACTGCACATCAACTTCGTAACAGTTGAGACTGAACATAAAAACAATAAATAAACATAAAAACAACAAATGTCTCACGTTTTGTGGTTGCCGGAAAATGTTGTACTGCTTGAAATTCCGTCTCCACCATTGCTCAACACTGCATGTATAGAGCAGGTAGTGCAACAATAGAAAAATAGTTGCGGGACGGCACTGTGTAGCGTTTGTCTAGGGTGTTGATCATTTTCCTAAATCCCTCGTTTTGCACAGTGTTGATGGGAGCCATATCTTTGGTCAGGTGATAAGTAATAGCCTCCGTAATTTCTTTGTGCCTGCGGGAGTTCGACGGGTATCCGGTTGTTCAGTGATGACGCGACGAATCCTACTTCCGGGTCTAAAGTAGTCTGCGTTTAATATGGCTTTTGTGTTGTTAACATGTTTAATGGTATGTATTTTCTTTTATTTGATCTCAAAAAGCTCCTAAAACAGTCAGTGATCACTGTTGACCTCCCTCGGCTTTTATTACCGCTAACCATTTATTTAAGCTCAGTTTTTAAAACCTTAGGATGTAACTACAGCCCAGCCCATGCAGCAGTATATGAATGACTAACCTCGTATTGTGGATGGATTATCTCAGTTGTTCTCCTGGCTGAAGTTTGGTCCTTTTACAGCATCCTGCCATGCGATTACATTTGTTTCTGACCACCGAGAACACTCACGTTAACTTTTATCGAGTGGAAAAAAAGTTAGCTTGTTTATATTATGCTAACATAGCTGTGTCGCTAGCGGTCACGTAGCACATCATTATATACCAGCTAGCCCAACTTCAGTAACCCTACAAACGTCACTGCTGTTTAGTTTTCTGTCTTCATTTATGCTGGAAGTGATAGCAGAGCTGTACGTTTTAATTTGTTTCCAAAACCCCACAGTCAGGACATGCTATATTGTATTTAGATAAAAGCTAGCGAGCTAACTCCCTGCTAACTTCTAACGCCGTTAAATGTCATAAATTCCGTTTTCATGGATGCCTGGATGTTAAACTCAATTGTTACACCTGGTAGAGCAGAACACTGATCATTTTATTAAAGATGAAAGACTTTAGACAGTTTTTCAACTCTCAGTAATGCCACAGTGATCGTTTGTTCTCTTTCAAACATTCGTTTCGGTGTCTCACTATGGGAACGCTGTCTCTGCGTTGTCCTCAGAAGCCTCTATATCATTACTCCAGCCAGTATTGGCTGGCAGTCGTGACGCTTGCGTCAGGGAGGGGCCACCCTCCTCCCTATAAAAGGGTGTGACGCAGCGTCACCCGTCATTCAATTTCCTCTTCTCGCTTCTTAGAAACCTCATCTCTCCTGACTGTGAACGTGAGTGCTAGCTTAACTGTCCACACGAACAAGCTAACACCTTGGTCACCGGGCGCTAGCACGGCTCGCGTTTCGAGTCGCCTGCTCTTCACCACAGAGCCAGGTCGGAGAGTGTGTTAGCTGCCACCACGCATCTAGCACAACAGTTAGCTGACCAAGCTAACTGTCTTTGCTACACACGGTCACCAAGCCAAGTAGCACAAGCGCTAGCCACCACACTAGCCAGGTCATACTAGCTCACCGAGAGAAGAAAGAAAAAAAAAATCAGCGTTAGCCGTCCAGCCATTCCAAGCTAGCTACACTAAGCTTCCTTAATATGGCAGACTGCAAACCGCTGCCCAGAATTTGCCCCTGCGGTTGCAAAATCTCAGGTTCAGATACACATGACGCGTGTGTGATGTGCCTCGGGCTGCAACACGCCCAAGCGGCTATTTCCACACCGGCTATATGCGAACACTGCGCTCGCTTCACCCTAAAAAGCCTTCGCCGAAGGCTAGCCCGCCAAGCTAGCCTGTCGAAGGAGGACCCAATGCTGTCTCCAATCGGCCCACCGATGGAGAACACTGAGTCCGCCACACCAGGCACGAGATGGATATCGTCCTCCCGCTGGTGGATGATGCCGAGGTCAGCTGCGAAGCTATGCTTGATTCCCTCGAGGCTAATGACGAGCTACTCAGCGAATCCTCTGAGGGAGCGTCGGAACATCTCGTCTCGGACGAGGATGACGACGTTTTCTTTTACGCTCGCTCGACAAGATGGCGCCTGTGTTTGGCTTTGCCGCTTGTACAGCTCGCTGGTATAGTTTTATACTGGCCGCTATTGTCACTTGCAATATTATTTTTACCGTCCTATGTTTTGATTTTGTCTCTGCCACCAATACTTATGATCGGGGCATGATGTTGTATATCAAAGATTCAATGGAGAGCTACTGTGACAGCTGGGACAGTTACAGGAAATTTTTCCCTCCACCCTTTGTGTGTTCCTCACCTGACTGCATGTTACCGTACATATCGGTGGGATTTAACACGAAGAAAAGAAGAAGTAGGGGAACCAGGGCCGGTGTCCAGGTGCGACTGAGAAGGTACCGAAGATTAGCTTCTTGGATGTGGGAAGAATCCCGGTGCCTACGACCAATTCATCTATTGTCACCTGGTGCCGACGCTACACTGCAGTTCCCAGCTCGGAGTCTATGGTCTGATGGCCCCATGTTCACTTGGCGTCCCTCCTTCGACCGCCGTTTTGATGGCAGAGGTGATGTACCACTATGGATATTAGCTTCTGCTAGCCCTGAAGTCCCCGCCCGGCGTAACAGGTGTAGAGGTGCGCACAGGTGTTTATTTCGAGTGCCACTGCAGTCAGCTGTTGACTGCACCAACCAAAAGTCTTCAATCAGGTTTGCCCTGCTCAACACTCGCTCAATCACAAACAAATAGTTTATTTTAAACGATCTTTTTATAAAGGAATCTCTCAACTTCTTGTGTTTAACTGAGACGTGGCAACAAAACATGGATTATATACATCTGAAGGAAATTTGTTCTACTGGCTGCTCCGTCATCGGAACTCCACGTCTTTCGGGACGTGGCGGAGGTCTCGCTGTTGTGCACCAGGACAGATTCACATGCAGACTGATGAACTCGGATTCTTTTACCTCATTTGAACTTCAGATGATCAAGGTCGGCTCTTTGCACACCTTTTATTGTATTTTAATCTACCGACCTCCTGGCCCTGTCGGAGTCTTTTTAACTGAATTTAACGACCTCCTATCATCCATTATTAAATTAGAGAAGGTGGTAATGTTGGGAGATTTTAACTTTCATATTGATGATGCATCCTGTAATATGGCTGCTGACTTCATGACTATCACAGAGTCTTTTAATTTTATGCAGCATGTTTCTGGCCCTACACATGTAAAGGGTCACACATTGGACCTTGTTTTCTCCTTGGGTTTAAATATAAATGACATTCGTGTGGAAAATGTCCATGTGAGTGACCATAGCTGCATATATTTTAACTTGTCGTTTTATTTGGATCCCCCGGCTCCCAAAATAACGATTGAAAGGCGAATCATAAACCTGAACGCCGGCAAAAGGTTCTCTGCCATGTTTGACGCTGAAATGACTTACAATGATTTGGACTCTCTTGTCTCATCCTTTAATAACCAGTGTACTTCTATTTTAGACATAGTGGCACCTCTGAAAAAAAGTACTGTCCTACGTTTGAAATCTCATCCTTGGTTAAATGAAAACATTCGTAATTTCAGAAGATATTGTCGCAAGCTAGAACGTTTGTGGAAGGCTTCCAAACTTGAGGTTTATAAGTTACACCTTAAAGAATCTATCCTCTTGCTAAATGACATGTGGAAAAATGCCAGAACAGAGTATTTTTCACACCTCATAGCTTCAAAAAAGAAAGATCCTAAATTCTTGTTTAAAACAATTAAGAGTATTGTTTCTCCTGATGCTCCTTGTGCACCAGTTCACTCAACGTCCGACTGCAATGAGTTTATGAACTATTTCAGAAATAAGGTCATTGCAACCAGGTCTAATATCTCTCCATCATCTTCTCAATATCAAACTTTTAACTTGCTCTCCTCTGATACTTGGTCGTCTTTTACTCCTGTTACATTACAAGACATCAGAGGCCTGCTTTGTCATATAAAAGAGACTTCAAGCCCCCTTGATGTCCTTCCATCTTCATTTTTCACTAGTGTGTTTGATTCAATTGGCCCCTGTATTGTGGAAATGATAAATACTTCTCTTCATATTGGCTCAGTCCCCAGCTTCTTTAAACAAGCTATCGTCGAGCCAATATTAAAGAAACCCCAGCTGGATCCATCTCTTCCTAACAGTTATAGGCCAATATCCAAATTGCCTTTTATATCGAAAATTTTAGAAAAAGTAGTACTAGAACAACTTAACTATTTCCTGGATAAAAATGCTGTTATGGACACTTTCCAGTCTGGTTTTCGTAAATTGCATTCCACTGAAACGGCCTTACTTAGAGTATCTAGTGATATCTTGATGGCAGCAGACTCTGGAGAATACACAGTGCTGGTCCTGCTGGATCTCAGCTCTGCTTTTGACACTGTAGATCACAGTATCATGATAAACAGACTCGAGAACTTGTTTGGGATTACTGGTGTTGTTTTAAAATGGTTTATATCATATCTGTCTGAGAGATCTTTTACTGTTTGCATGAATCATGTCACATCAGAATCAACAGTTTTGCCGTGTGGGGTACCTCAGGGATCTGTCCTGGGTCCAATTCTCTTTTTACTTTATGTATTTCCCCTAGGCCAAATTATTAAGCGCTATAAATATATCTCCTATCATCTCTATGCTGACGACATCCAACTATACTGTTCCTTCAAAATGTCTGAGTTTTATAAATTGTCTAATTTAAGTAATTGTCTGACAGAAATCAACAAATGGTTATATGACAATTTTCTCCAACTAAACTCTGATAAAACAGAAACTCTAATTATTGCTCCAGACCATATGGTCCCAGAAATTAGACAGCATATCAGCTTCTTAGACCCTTACGTAAAATCAAGCCTTAGAAATCTCGGTGTCTTATTTGACAGCTCGATGTCGCTCGAGCAGCATTCTAAGCAGCTAGTCCGAAACTGTTTTTATCATTTACGGAATATTTCTAAACTCAGACTAATGGTATCAAAGCTTGAACTTGAGATGATTATTCATGCTTTTATTTCTTCTCGTTTAGACTATTGTAATGGCCTTTTTACTTGTTTTAACAAATCAGCCTTAAATCGTCTTCAGACTGTGCAGAATGCTGCAGCACGTCTCTTAACAGGCACCAAGAGAAGATCGCATATCACTCCAGTCTTGGCCTCCCTTCACTGGTTGCCTGTAAATTTTAGGTTTCAGTTTAAAATTTTAGTTCTAACCTTTAGGGCCCTGCATGGTCAGGCTCCTCAATATTAATCTGACCTGCTGAAATCACATACATCTTCTCGGGCTTTAAGGTCATTAGATCAGAGACTGTTGGTGGTACCACGCACTCGTTTTAAAACTCGTGGTGATCGGGCCTTTCAGACTGTGGCACCACGGTTGTGGAATTCTCTCCCACTGTCTCTTCGCTGCACGGACTCCATTGATTGTTTTAAGAAACAGCTGAAGACATTTTTATTTAGAAAAGCATTTGATTAATTTCTTCTTATGCTGTTTTTATAGTTTTATTGTTTTACATTGTTTTATTTACTGTTATATTGTTTTATATTCCCATTTTCTGTGTTGTAAAGCACTTTGTGATTTTTATCTGTGAAAAGCGCTATATAAATAAATTTTACTTACTTACTTACTTACTTCTTTGCCCCCTCTGGTCGGAATTCTGCGACACAAGGGGCCGATTGTGATAACCCCGGCACACAGTCCCGCGGCATGGAGCTATTTGACGTTGCAAAACGGGCAGCTGAAAAGCTGGCAATCCCATGGCCCGCGGTGACAACGGAGACCTCCACCTCACGATACGAGGGTAAAAGGCTCCCCAAAGCAAAGCGCACTACTAAGCAGGTACTGCCGCTTTTCCCCGAATGCGTGGACGAGGTCACACGCTGCTGGGCAAAGCCATTTTCGTCACCCAACCCCGTGCAGGGAGCGGCGGCGTTTGACTGCGCTGGAATGAAAGAGAAGGGCATCTACCAAATTCCCACAGTGGAGAATCTGGTGGCTTCTCATCTCCACCCAAACCAGAAACTTTCCATGTCATCTGGTCCGTCCCTGCCCTCCAAGGCCGAACGCCTGCAGTCCTCCCTGGCTGACAAGGCGTATAAATCGGTTGCCACCACCGCGAGGGCATTGAACGCCTCATCGCTCCTGCTAGCCTACTCGGCGGAGCTCCAGGACCAGGCTGCTGCGAACCCGGATGCTAGCGAGTTGTGGGAAGAGCTGGGCGTAGTTAGAGACCAGTGTCTCCACCTCACTAGAGCAGCAGTACAAGCGGCGGGCAGAGCCCTCAGCATCATCGTCCTACAGGAGAGGGCAAGATGGCTGAACTTGTCGGGGCTTTCGGACAGAGAAAAACGTGACATTCTGGACGAAAGCATCTTCCCCGCTGGGCTTTTCGGGACCGCCGTTGCCACCATGCAAAGACGGTGCAAGGAGAAGAAGAAAGAGGGAGAGGCCCTGCAGCTGTGTCTCCCTAGGAAGACCCAGGCTGCGCCTCCACCCGGTCGCCGCACGTTCGCTCAGGTCACCAGCCGGCGTGCCGACGTTTAAAATCCCTCGCCGCCCAGCCCCGCAGGTCGCGGCCCAGGGTCCTCTAGGATCGCAGAACCCTAAGACCCACTGGCCCAAGAAACACGTCCCGCCTGCTGCTGCTCAGGGTGCCCCACCAGCAGCCAAGCAGTCGGACCGCAAGAAGAAGCAGACTGCCTAACATCCCCCACGGGGAGATCGGAGCCGGACCAGCCCGGGCTCAAAGTTCACTCCAGGGCTCAGTTCCGGAGCCCGTTCGGAGAAGTGTGTTCTGCCTCCACCTTTCAGCGCCTGGGACTCGAGTTGGATCCCACAGAGCGGATTTCAAAAAAGAGACGACGAAACGCTGTTCAGCCGAATCAAGCATGTCTGTCTCACAAAACACAGTTTATTAAAAACTCACCCGTTGCATCCAGGCATGTTGCCAAGGGCACGGGAAAAATGTGTGAAAAACACAGAAAGTATGTTGAAAAACATAATGCCCCCACGCACCCAGACACCACCGGGGTTGATTCCCTCAGTGGTGTCCGGCCCCATAAGCGCTGGTCAAGCGCGGGCCGCCCGCGCATGCGCAGTGGGGCCTGGTCCGAAGGACCAGTTTCCGCCACAAGAGGGAGCCAGAGCTCCATCTACTGTGGAGTACCTGTCTTTGGGGCCGCTGTCAGCAAGAATAGAGAGATGGCGAGCTCTCGCTGCGCCAGAATGGGTTGTGAGGACATTAGGGTGAGGCTATCGTTTGCAATTCGCAACCACCCCTCCCAGATTTCACAGAGTGATTTTCTCTCTTGCAAAAGGCGAATCAGCCAGGATCCTGCAAGAAGAAATAACTACCTTGCTATCAAAGGGAGCAGTACGAGAAATACCCCAGGAGCAGAGCCAATGCGGCTTTTACTCAAGGTATTTTCTCGTGCCCAAGAAGGGAGGGGGACTACGTCCGATACTGGACCTACGGGCTCTGAATCAGCATCTCAGGTCATACAAATTCAGGATGTTGACGACCACCACTCTGCTGCATGTAGTGCGCCCAGGCGATTGGTTTACATCAATAGACCTGAAGGACGCATATTTTCACATCCCTATTTACCCGCCTCACAGAAAATTCCTGCGCTTTGCGTTTCAGGGCAGAATGTACGAGTACCAGGTCCTGCCGTTTGGTCTCTCACTGAGCCCTCGGGTATTTATGAAATGCACAGAGGCGGCCATAGCCCCACTGAAGAGGCGGGGCATCCGCATAGCAACATACATAGACGATTGGCTGCTGCTATCAGAGTCAGAAATAATGGGAAGAGAGCACACCAGGTTGACAGTGGATCATCTGATGGCTCTGGGTTTCACCATAAACTACCAAAAGAGTGTCCTGCAGCCAGCTCAGGCCATCTCTTTCATAGGAATAGCTCTAAACTCCGCCTCGTACAGAGCGTGTCTCTCTGTGGACAGAGTAAAAAAAAAATGCTATCACATGCCGGCATTTTTCAGTTGGGAAGATACAGTGGGGCAAAAAAGTATTTAGTCAGCCACCGATTGTGCAAGTTCCTCCACTTAAAATGATGACAGAGGTCAGTAATTTGCACCAGAGGTACACTTCAACTGTGAGAGACAGAATGTGAAAAAAAAATCCATGAATTCACATGGTAGGATTTGTAAAGAATTTATTCGTAAATTAGGGTGGAAAATAAGTATTTGGTCACCTCAAACAAGGAAAATCTCTGGCTCTCACAGACCTGTAACGTCTTCTGTAAGAAGCTTTTCTGTCCCCCACTCGTTACCTGTATGAATGGCACCTGTTTGAACTCATCATCTGTATAAAAGACACCTGTCCACAGCCTCAAACAGTCAGACTCCAAACTCCGCCATGGCCAAGACCAAAGAGCTTTCGAAGGACACCAGGAAAAGTATTGTAGACCTGCACCAGACTGGGAAGAGTGAATCTACAATAGGCAAGCAGCTTGGTGTGAAAAAATCAACTGTGGGAGCAATCATCAGAAAATGGAAGACATACAAGACCACTGATAATCTCCCTCGATCTGGGGCTCCACGCAAGATCTCATCCCGTGGGGTCAAAATGATCATGAGAACGGTGAGCAAAGATCCCAGAACCACACGGGGGGACCTGGTGAATGACCTGCAGAGAGCTGGGACCAAAGTAACAAAGGTCACCATCAGTAACACACTACAACGGCAGGGAATCAAATCCCGCAGTGCCAGACGTGTTCCGCTGCTGAAGCCAGTGCATGTCCAGGCCCGTCTGAAGTTTGCCAGAGAGCACATGGATGATACAGCAGAGGATTGGGAGAATGTCATGTGGTCAGATGAAACCAAAGTAGAACTTTTTGGTATAAACTCAACTCGTCGTGTTTGGAGGAGGAAGAATACTGAGTTGCATCCCAAGAACACCATACCTACTGTGAAGCATGGGGGTGGAAACATCATGCTATGGGGCTGTTTTTCTGCCAAGGGGACAGGACGACTGATCTGTGTTAAGGACAGAATGAATGGGGCCATGTATCGTGAGATTTTGAGCCAAAACCTCCTTCCATCAGTGAGAACTTTGAAGATGAAACGAGGCTGGGTCTTCCAACATGACAATGATCCAAAACACACCGCCCGGGCAACAAAGGAGTGGCTCCGTAAGAAGCATTTGAAAGTCCTGGAGTGGCCTAGCCAGTCTCCAGACCTCAACCCCATAGAAAATCTGTGGCGGGAGTTGAAAGTCCGTGTTGCTCGGCGACAGCCCCAAAACATCACTGCTCTCGAGAAGATCTGCATGGAGGAATGGGCCAAAATACCAGCTACTGTGTGTGCAAACCTGGTAAAGACCTATAGTAAACGTTTGACCTCTGTTATTGCCAACAAAGGTTATGTTACAAAGTATTGAGTTGTATTTTTGTTATTGACCAAATACTTATTTTCCACCCTGATTTACGAATAAATTCTTTACAAATCCTACCATGTGGATTCATGGATTTTTTTTTCACATTCTGTCTCTCACAGTTGAAGTGTAGCTCTGGTGCAAATAAAATCATTTTAGGTGGGGGAACTTGCACAATCGGTGGCTGACTAAATACTTTTTTGCCCCACTGTATCTCCCATTCAGAAAATGCCTGCAGATGCTGGGATTAATGGCGTCTTCACTGGCAGTCATTCCACTAGGCAGACTGCATATGAGGGAATTTCAGCGATGGGTTGCATCACTGAGACTGAATCGAAAGCGCCATACCCACCGCTATATCAGAGTGACAGCAGACTGCGCTGCAGCACTCCACTGTTGGAGAAATCCCACATTTCTCACTCAGGGGGTGTCACTGGGAGCTGTCACAGCCAGAAAGGTGGTGACCACGGACGCGAGTCTCACGGGTTGGGGTGCCACTCACGAGGGCAGAGCAGTGAGCGGCAGCTGGGACTCACAACAGAGGGGTGCTCATATAAATTGGCTAGAATTGCTAGCAGCTTTTCTAGCACTGAGACACTTCCTTCCCCTGTTGAGAAACCACCATGTTCTGATCAGAACAGACAACACCACTGTTGTGGCGTACATCAACAGACAGGGCGGGTTACGTTCCTGTCCTTTGCACATGCTGGCTCGCAGACTGATCATGTGGAGCAGCATCAATCTGTTGTCACTGAGAGCTACTCACATTCCAGGAGCTCTGAACTTGGGAGCAGACTTAATGTCCAGGGGAAACCCGCAGTACGGGGACTGGACCCTGCACCCACATGTGGTGACCCAAATCTGGACCCGCTTTGGCCAGCCACAGGTCGATCTGTTTGCCTCGAGGGAGAACGCTCAGTGTCTACTGTATTTCTCCCTGAGGGACCAGGAGGCTCCGCTAGGGGTAGACGCATTAGCTCACAACTGGCCACATGCTCTGCTTTATGCGTTCCCTCCACTGGCCTTAATTTCTCCCACTCTAACCAGAGTGAGAGAGAGAGGGCTAACAATGATATTGATCGCCCCAAGGTGGAAAGTTAGCGGAGATTATGCCCCTCTTGTGGAGCGAACCTTGGCCTCTCCCTCTCCGACGAGACCTAGTCTCCCAAGCCAGGGGGGAGATTTTTCACCCTCACCCCGAGCGCCTTGCCCTGTGGGCTTGGCCCGTGAGAGGTTGAATCTGAGTACGGCAGGACTTCCCTAGGGTGTTATGGCCACTATTCAGAGTGCTAGAGCCCCCTCCACAAGATCATTGTATGAGAACAAGTGGAGGGTATTTGAGGAATGGTGTGGAAAGTCTCACACTCTCTCCTTTCAGTGCTCTGTGACAACAATTCTCTCCTTTCTCCAAGAACTGTTAGATAAAGGAAAGGCCTTTTCCACAATTAAAGTATATCTAGCAGCCATTTCAGCCTGCCATGTGGGCTTCGTGGATGGCCCGGTGAGCCATCACCCGCTAGTCTGCCGTTTCATGAAAGGGGCACGACGGCTCCACCCAGTGTCTAAACCTCTCGTTCCCACGTGGGATTTATCCCTGGTGCTGGGGGCAGTTTCACAGCCTCCATTTGAACCACTAAACCAGGTGGAAATAAAAATCCTGTCTTTGAAGACTGCATTGCTCCTGGCTCTCGCATCTGCGAAGCGTGTCAGTGATATTCATGCGCTGTCAATACACAAAGAGTGCACCCGATTCACGCGGGATAACTCTAGAGTCACACTCAGGCCAAATCCGGCCTTTGTGCCCAAAAAATCCTTATCTTCAATGCACCCCATTGGAGCTGGAAGCTTTTTGCCCTCCTCCTTTCTCTTCCCCTGAACAGGAGCGCCTACATGCTCTCTGTCCAGTTAGGGCTTTATGTACCTATATAGAGAGAACGAAGGCTTTCAGGAGGTCGGATCAGCTGTTTGTTTCCTGGGCTAAACCACATCTTGGCAAGCCCATTAGCAAACAACGCATTTCCCACTGGATTGTTGAGGCGATCCAATTGGCTTATTCCAGCACGGGTCTGTCCCCCCCGGAGGGGCTTCATGCTCATTCTGCCAGAGGGATGGCAACTTCTTGGGCCCTTTTTAGGGGTGTCTCTATAGACGAGATATGTGCAGCTGCGAGCTGGGCTTCACCTTTGACCTTTGCAAGGTTTTATAGGTTGGATGTCACTGCACCGTCTCTAGCCCACACTGTGTTAAGTGTGGGTCCCCACGAGACCTCCTAAATTGGCAGTCAGTCGTTCAGATGGGCTTATCTGGCAATACGGGAGTCTGCATATCCCCATAGTGAGACACCGAAACGAATGTTTGAAAGAGAACTTGAGGTTACTCTATTCCGTAACCCCTGTTCTCTGATAACATGAGTGAGGTGTCTCACCAGATCACCCTCCTTGCACGAAGCGAGGAAGAGGTGAGCTTATCTTGAATGACGGGTGACGCTGCGTCACACCCTTTTATAGGGAGGAGGTGCCCCTCCCTGACGCAAGCGTCACGACTGCCAGCCAATACTGGCTGGAGTAATGATATAGAGGCTTCTGAGGACAACTCACTCATGTTATCAGAGAACAGGGGTTACGGAATAGAGTAACCTCAAGATATATGGACCTACAGCGGAGTTTAGACTCTCTCTCTCTCTCTCTCTCTCCCTCCGTCACTCCTAAAACTTCCCCTGTTTTTTTGCTCATAAGCAGAGAGTGCTTGCTAGTGCAGTCGTTAGACGGTGAACGTCACGAAACTATTCAGGAAAAAACGCCGCATATATTGTTTATCATGACTCTGGTTTTACGTGGCCTATCAACACAATTTAAAAACTGGTATATATCACCTTGTTGCTTTGTCTTTAAGTGGTCATGTGATTGGCTTACCACGACTACTTTATTCTTCCTCAGTCAAACAGCAGCACTCATGCGATTCTTTTGCCCCCTGTGCTCCAGGTGTTGTGCTAGACCAGCAGTGCCCAATCCCGGTCCTCGAGAGCTACCGTCCTGCAGCTTTTAGATGCATCCTTGTTCCCACACACCCGAATCAAATGAATGGCTTGTTATTAGGCCTTTGCCAAACATGATGGCATGCTGAAGAGGTAATCAAACCATTTGATTCAGCTGTGTTGGAGTAGGGATGCATCTAAAAGCTGCAGGATAGTAGCTCTCGAGGACTGGGATTGGGCAGCCCTGTGCTAGACAGTGATCGGGAGCGTGCGCAGCTGCTTAAAGCTGTAGCGTCCAGATTACTTACGTACAGTGTTGGTCAAGTTACTTGAAAAAAGTAATCAGTAATTAGTT
Source organism: Aulonocara sp. 'chitande type north' Nkhata Bay (assembly GCF_057382095.1). Classification (NCBI taxonomy): domain Eukaryota; kingdom Metazoa; phylum Chordata; class Actinopteri; order Cichliformes; family Cichlidae; genus Aulonocara; species Aulonocara sp. 'chitande type north' Nkhata Bay. The sequence goes on from NC_141350.1 coordinate 58,006,259, forward strand.
ACTTTTTTTGGGAAGTAATCAGTAATCCCGTTACTTTACTGATTACTTATTTTCAAAAGTAATTAATTACTTAGTTACTTAGTTACTTTTTAAAAACACGATTTACAACCTGAAGAGGTGATAAAGCGATATATCTTTCAGCCCAATTCTACTTTTTCTACATAATCTATCATACAAAATGTAATCAAATGGAAAAGTCTCTTTTTTTAACTTGTTTTATCAGTTTTAATCTTTTAACTTTATGCATCAAGCAAAAATTTTATTATATGCAACATTCTCTGAGTTGAATAAATGAGTTTAACATTTAAACCTATTTTCTGCACATTCCAGCACATAAAATAAAATATTTTTTTTGTTTACACTCACTCTTTCAAATAGATGCAAGTAAAACACAGCAGAACATAAATAAAGTCAAAGACTCAGCGGTCCTGTTGCTCTATTTTCACCTGTAAAGCAGGGCTGAGGTAGGCGGAGGTTTACCCTGGTGCAGGTGTGCCACAGCGGTCAGTGGAAGGATACGGCAGTGTCTCTGTGAGTTTCCCATTATGTCGTTGCGCTCTCGGTGCTTGCTTGGAAGTTTAGGGGGGTTTTTTCGCTGTAAAAAGAAGTTTTCTTACAAGTAACCCGTTACTGCCCATCTCTGCTTACGTAGTCAGCTACTTCCGTGCAACTGATATAAGATGCGGTAAGCTAAACACAGCTTCAACCGTTTGTTTGTTGAAAAATAGTAACGGACCGCATTTTTTTGTTAGTGACTGTAACGGCATTGTAACGATAAGAATAGTAATTAGTTAGATTACTCGTTACTGAAAAACGTAACGCCGTTAGTAACGCCGTTACTTGTAACGCCGTTATTCCCATCACTGGTTTTAAGACATGACAGGAATTGACAGGGACAGCCAGTCACTCATGATGAAACACAGCTGAGATTTGAAAAATAGTGACTGTGAGTGGCTGGCACAAAAGTAGATGTACAGTTATCAAGAACATTACCTCTATCCCTGGCATAGATTTGTTTTGGATTTATTCCCAGTAATAAAGTTGAGCACACCAAAATGAATGAAGGTGTGTTCACCATTTTAAAGTAAGTAATAGTGATGGTAAATTTGATTCTTTTTACTGAATCGAGTTTTAATGAGTCACTCACCAAAGTGATTCGGATTTTTTGAGTCATTTGATTCACTGAGTCAGTTGACCAGAGAGTGCAAAAAATTTACATTTTCACTCAAACTTAATTTGTTTCTCTTTTCATGTAAATCCCACTGCTAAGATGAATGATTCTAAAAAAAAAAAAACTATTTTATAGAGCAAAAAAGAGCAAAAACATTTCTAAAATTAAGCAATTTCCTATCAAAATTGCTTAATAAACATCTGTTTTTGTTTTTTTATTAGTATTTTCCTTAAATGTGTTAAATATATATTTTCTCATCTAAATGTCCACTGAGCTGTGAGCCAGGGGGCGGTAATGCGCCTTAACATTGGTTGCCAACCAAGAAGAAGAAGCTGTGAGCCAGGAGGGAGGGGGTGAGTGAGTGAGTGATTCGTTCCCTCGCTCTATGATTCAGCACAGGAGGGAGGGGGTGAGCGAGTCCTGAGTGATTCGCTTAAGCTTACGATTCAGCACAGGAGGGAGGGGGTGAGCGAGTCCTGAGTGATTCGCTTAAGCTTACGATTCAGCACGGGAGGGAGGGGGTTAGTGAGTCCTGAGTGATTCGCTTACGATTCAGCACAGGAGGGAGGGGGTGAGCGAGTCCTGAGTGATTTGCTTACGCTTACGATTCAACACAGGAAGGGAGGGGGTGAGTAGCTCAAATGTGTTGTTAGCATGTTAGCAGAGCGATGCTACTGTGAACCGAGGAGCTATTTTCTTGATGTGAGCTTCTACTCAGGGTTTTTTCTTCCAGTTCAGAGCAGAAATGCTTTTGTTAAGAAACTGGCTGTTGTTCCCCCCCGCAATTTTAATTATAAGCTAGATATATTTCTACTAAGCGAATTAGTTTGCTAACAGAAACAGGGATGAGTCAGTGAGTCAGTTGGGCTTGTGCGTCATGATTCACGAGTCAGTAAAGTGATTCTCGAGTTTTGAACGATTCGTTCACGAATCGAACATCACTAGTAAGTAATTTGTTACTTCGTTACATTTGTTAATACTGGGAGAATAAGAAAATAGATAGGCTAGTGGATATTTTCCCGAAAATCTTTAAAGAAAAACTATTTTCCATCATTTACTACTTTAACCAGGATGGTGGTGTGGTGGTTCTGTGGTACACAGGACCACCACACACCATTGTTAAGGCTACACAGCAGGTACAGCTGACCACACAATATACCTCTGACCACAGTGGCCAAAGGGTGTGAGAGTAAGGCAGGAAAATACTGCTTTTCAGCCTCGTGTTGTCCTACTCTTTAATATCTGTAGCTGTAATTAGTACACTTACAATATCCCTTTTGTCATTCCTCTTTTTATTTTAGATGCAGGGCACAGTGGGTCAGCGCAGCAGGACTACTGTGGCCTACATTGTTCCAGTAGTTGGAATATGTGCTGCTGCTTTCCTTCTTACCAATATCTTCATTTACCTCTATCTGGACTCTGTGTATCAGCCTGGTTTGCAGCAAGTTTCACCTCTGGTGGGCTGTGTGCCTCAACACTTTAAAATGCCAACCATGAAAGACTGCACCGCCTGGCTCCAGTGTTTACAAATAAATGCTGAAGTACACGAGCTGAAGCTGATTGACCAGGGAGCAGTGAAGAAGGTAGACAGATTTTTATATATATGTATATGTGTGTGTGTGTGTATTGGCTAAGTTTGTATGTGTATCAAATAAATGTAATGTCAAGAGATTCCATGTTAATTTCCCATTGTAACTTTAGCAACTTATCATAGTTGTGACACTGGACAACATGTCACAACAAAATACAAAGTACGCTGATGTTATACAGATGCCACATTGTTTAATGTTCAAAAAAGAAAGTTTTAGGGCAAATTGCTTGTAACTTAATTGTAACATTCACATTCGTTACCATGAAAAAAAAATCTCTCTTGAGCTCTTGAGAGTGCCTCTCGATGAGGTGCAGAGGTGGACGATGAACTCAACCTGGATGTCTATTGTCTCATGTAGTCTTTTACTGAATTCACTAAATGCCAGAGTGGGTGTAATTTACCTCTGCAGTGGAGTCGGGGGGGTCGCCCCATACTCTGTGGTGGTGCTACTGCTGTGGGCCCGTGTCTGAGTCGCCTGGGCCCCCTGCTTTTGATGGCTTCTGGGGAATGAGGGTGACTATGGGGGTCAACAGGGGAGCTGATATTTGATTTTATTGTATTTAAATTAAATAAAATTGATGATAATAATAATAAGATTGAATGAAATATGACATTCAAGTGGACCAGTATAGCAAAAGCCGTAATGGTCTACTTGGTAAAATAAATCTGTTGGGCATTTTTCTTGGCCTTTAGACAATAACTCTGATTCTAATTGCTACAGTGTCAGACGGGACATACAAAAAGAAGAAGAAAAAAAAGCATAAATAAAGCTAAAATAATTGATTATGTCATAAAGTAATACATGGCAGGTTTGTACAGTTAAAAATACAGATTTTGTTAAAAATATTAATTTTTATCATTGGCAACAGTCAGTAGACCTTGTGAATCTCATCTATTTTGTTTTCTTTCCTCAGGTTTATTTGGCAGAGTGGAGAGGCCAGAAGGTAGCTCTGTCAAGGCTATCATCTCTCAATTACTTGGAGGATTTTCTCCATGGATTGTCAATGTTACAGGCTCTGCAGAGCCCCCAGGTGGTTCAATTGGTGGGGTTTTGCCTTGAAGAGCACATCATTTTGACAGAACACCACCCGTTTGGCTCATTGCTTAATCTGGATGATGTTCTTGAAAAAGAGCATTACCAGCAACACAACAATTGGGAGATGCGGCTGAGGCTAGCTATAGATTACGTCACCATCCTCCATTACCTTCATAACAGCCCAGTTGGGCGACGAGTTATGTGCGATTCAAACAGCCTTGAGAAAACTCTGTCCCAATTTCTACTGACAAATGACTTTCATCTAGTAGTGAATGACCTTGATGCACTTCCTGAAGTGGATATGTCCAGAAACTTGTCAGTGAAATGTGGCCATCGGGAGCTCACTGGAGATTTTGTTGCCCCAGAGCAGCTATGGCCATTCAGAAACAATGGAAAGCCATTTTCAGACAATCTCATGCCAGAGTATGATGAGAAGACCGATATTTGGAAGATCCCAGATGTGACGTGGTTCCTTATGGGAAAGGTACCTGGTGGGGATTTAGTCCATTTCCATCTTTTTCAGATCCATGAGAAGTGCAAGAAGAAGGATCCCACTGACCGCCCTTCAGCTTTTGATGTTTTGAAGGTTTACAAATCAGTCTACAGCAGCATGGTACGAGACAGTGCTGGGTTTAGAGATATGCTGTAGAGCAGCAGTCCCAAACCCCTGCCACATTGATCAACATCCAATGATCAAAGACCCGGACCAATGACTTTACCTTTTTCACATAAATAGCCTCCTTGACTCCACACTCAAACCAGTGTGTCTCACTATCCAGGATGTGTAAGTGCTATGTCCAGATGAACAGATAAGATGTGGTCCCAAATGGAGCTATTTTATTTCATTTTAGTTATTTACATATACTAATGGCAAGGATCCAGTTTGATTATAAATAGATTTATTAGAGGTTGAATTAGTCTGCTACAGTGGATCATAATGGCTTGTCAGTGGCTTTATCAGTGAACAAGACATTGTTTTAATTTTTTTTTATGCTTCTTACCCTGAAAACAATCTAATAAGTAGCCTTTTTTTTTTTTACAGAGAAAAGAGCAGTTAATTATACAGAACAACCAACAATCTGCAGCCTACCTGGGTCTCACTTGCTGTTCGTTTAAATTAGCAGTTTAGAATGTTTAGAATAAATGGTAGATCACAAAAAGTTAGGATAAACCTGCTCTTTACATTTCCCATTGTTTAGATATTTTTCCCCTTTGGTTGATATTTTAAATCCCATATGGACCAAGGTTTGTTACCTGGTTCTAAAAACGAATAGAAAATAGAAAATGCAATGTTTGTTTTCTCGTGATTTGAACTGTTCTGTTTTCTTATTCCACCTTATGGCTGGAATAGTATAATGTTCAGACATTATTTATTTATTTGTAACCGCATCAAAGACATATACATTAAATATTGAAATTCAACCTCATGGTTACTTCTCCGTTTAGGTGACATAGTACACTTTTGATTGATCAGGTCTGTGAATATGTAACCATTTATGACTATTACTATAAGAAATGGACATTAATCAAATTTAAAAAGCCACTTTTTGTTTTTTGAGTCTTATTTGTTTTGGGATATGGATGCTGGGCTTTGGGGTAGACATTTTCTTTATATGTAGGGAGTAATACTGACTAGTTGGCTTCGATAGAGGTGTGCTTGCCGTTGACAAAGACCCATCTGACTCAGCATCATCAGGATATCTCTGTGAAATGCCTTTGTCAAGATAGCATAAAAAAATGGGTTGGTGCAAGAGTTGAGAGGATAGAAAAGAACCAGCAGCACCTGTTGAGAAAAAGACATAACCCTTATTATAAATGAGGGAGGGAGGGGGGGGTGCATTAAATATTACAAGTATGTAAAGTTATACCTTGGAATCTGTGACAGTTATCATCGGGTGGTGGAAAGCTGCAGACAGGCCGTAGAAACAAATGGGAGCCAGACATAAAAAGTTGGTGAAAATAATAACAGCCATACGTTTGGCCATGCTCGCGTCGTATCTGCTGGAGTTATGATTGGGATTGTGTACCATAAAATAGATGTGGATGTAACATAAGCATACTACCATAAAAGCAGTGACATTAACAATCAAGACAGAAATAATGTATGTCCGTGCAGCAGTTGTCCCAGTGTCTATAGGTAAGCAGATGCTTACTTTCTGGTAACTGCTCACACCAACTACTGGCAGCAGTGCAAGAAACGCACACAACAACCAGCCAACAAGCATTAGCACAGATGCATGACGCAACCTCATTTTTCTGTCTGGCCTGATAGCTGAGAAGATGGCATTCCAGCGCTGAAGACTGATTAGAGTTAATGTGAACACAGACAACTCACTGGCAAACACAGATAATATTCCTACTATATTGCAGCCACTTCCTGTTTGCCAGGTAATTGCATAGTGATGATAATTGGAGCGTGTGTAGAAATCCACAAATGCAATGACCAGCAAGTAGAACCCCATACAGCAATCTGCAAATGCCAGGTGACCTATAAGAAAACGGGTAACAGACATTTTCTGTCGACTGGTCAACAGGATGAAGAGCACCAATAGGTTTGCTGAAATGGCAAATAAACTGACGACCCAGACCAATATCCTGAGGATGTCTTTACTCATCACATCTTCACAGGGGTTCAAAGCATCAGGCAGGGGGGTGCATGAGGGTCCATCATCTGCGTCAAGTTCATTACACAGCGAAAAGTCAAAAACTTCACTGAGATGCTCTGAATATGTTTTTACATAGAACAAAGTATCATCCTGAGACTTCTTGGTTGGGCAAATCAGTCTGTTGGGATTGCTATTTGCACTGCCATGAGTTGGAATACCAAACTTTTTAGATTTCAGATGTTGTGAGATGTTGTACTCCAGATACCTCTGAGAGAGCATTGCAGAAGACAGCTGCAGCTTTCCTGAAGTAGCCCATGTCAGGTTGCAGATAACTGCCTCAGAGTGTCTTGCACAGAAATGAAAAGAGTTATTTTTCAGGGAATGAATTACAAGCATATTTTCAAATACAAATTTTGTGACGAAAGTGGGTTGTTGTTTAACCACATTTAAATTGTAAATAAAAACAATGCAATAATCTTCAAATCATTTAAAGCCTATTTTTAATTAAAAATGCAAAGGCAAGTGACCATATGTGCTTTTTTTTGTTACTATTAAAACAGTTAGGACATAGTCTATGTTTACCACTGAGTTTCATTATCTCTTCTTTTAAGAACACTGTAAATGAAAGTCTTTTTACATTAACTATTCCTGTGATTTTTGTCATATTTTTCTATTTCATAAAATAGCTTTTGAATTGTTAAGAGGTTTGGAACACAGGCAGGTCAAGTTAGCACCTACATGCTTTACTCTGGACTGTTGTTATACATTCAGAATTTGGTTTGGCTATCATTCAAATAAACATGTGTTTCTCCAAAGCCACACTCAACATTAATGGAGATGTACAAGATATGTACATTAATGAACCCCATAGATGTTGACTTTTAAACTGTGCCCTAATAACATGTCCCTCTCCTCTTAAGCCAGAGGATGTGATGTCCGTGATTTCTTTTGAGTTTCTGATGTGGAAGTCATGCAATGAATTTGAAATAAAGCCTGATTTTTGTCATTATGCAACTTTTCCAATTTTTTTTCTAACTCACTTTAATTTAAACTTGCTGTTGTATTACATTTAAAGTTATAATTAGTGTATCAATATGAACATTTATTATGTTGTCTTTGCACTATTTTAAATAGAATGTAAATTTGCAAATAATATTTTTTTTCCTTTTTTGGAAACGTGTTTATTACACCATGAATTACTACATGTGATGCAAAGTGTAAAAAGTAAAAACCCATAATGGTTTTCACTTGTCACTTTGTGATGTCAGAGTGTTGGATCTTGTCTGAGATACAGACAGTACTCGACAATAGTTTCCACCTAAAGACTAAAATAGTCTTAAAAAGTATAACATAATATGTAGTATTATAACCACATTGTGATAGCAATCGCAACAGTCAAAAAACAGCAATTAATCACAACACTATATAAACAACACACATTGCAAGTTGTTATGACCTTATGTAGGGTTTGATGTTACAATTAGCTCACTTTTTTGTTTCTGTAAATTTATAGCAGTCATTGAGCAGGTTATATAGGACAGCATAGTGAATGTTAAGTCAGTATAAATTCTGTGTAATGTTTGGCTAAAGATGGAAACAGACAAAACAAAAGCTGCAATCTACAGTGCATCTTTTTTCAACTGTCAAATGTTTAAATGCTAAATTATTGCCATGTTCTAAGTAACTATTTTTTCATACACTAAAATTTTTAGCTAGTAGCTAGTTACAGCTTTTGAGAATAACCAAGGCCTAATACTATGGACATTACAACAGAAAGGAGAAAGAAGTACACAAGTAAAAGAAAAACAGGGAATATTTTCCCAAGACTTACCCTTGCCCTCTTTTCAGCATTTTAAGACCACAGCAATGGCTTGGGAAGGTCAATTCAGCGCTTTGTAAGTGAACAAAAGCTCTTAAGGGGGGCAGCATTTTTAAGGCCCATGTGTTTTTAGCTTGGAGCTTTTCAATGTTCTTCATACCTTTTGATGGTAAAGAGTGTACTTTGGTATCTGAAAGATCTCTGGATTGACAGACAAATAGTTAAGAATTAATTCATTGGGCTACAGAGCTCTCTCTCTCCCTCTCTCTCTGTCTTTCTCTGTCTTTATATAAAGGAAGGGTGGGAGAGAGAATAAAAGAGCGAGAGAGAGAGAGAGAGATTTTTGTCAAGAACACTTTGTCTTTTGTGAATTCTGTACTCACAGGTGAGTTGGGCCTTGAATCACACCATAAAATGCAAATTCCTCTATTTGTTCTAAATCCAAATTCCTATCAAGATACCTGAATATTTGGGAAAAGATGGGGAACAAAATGACATGATAAAAACTATTTAGTTTTACCAAACCTTCAGTTTTAAAATGTATTTTTTTCTGAAAAGTGTGTTTAGTAAAATGAAACTCCAAGAATAACAAAGAAATGAACTGTTGTACAATGTTTCATGTCCATTTTGAATTAAACAACAAAAAAAAAAAGATTGAAAACCATAATCAATGACATTAGAACATTTTAAAGTATCTGAAACAGTATACCTACAACTACCAAAGGGGCCAACATTATTTGACCCTGCCCAGAAATTTTAGTCATTAAAATTGCTTGTTCACTTGAGGCTATAATCTACCTATGACTTATCCCATCTATCAAGCACGTTAGTAAATTTCAGACACAAACTATATAGACAAGAAATAAATAAATACAAGATGTGAATTGAATCTTGTGTCCTATCAGTTTAGTGAATAAATCAAAAGTTCATACACTTCCTCCAGTTTGGTTCCATTGAAAGCATAGTCCTGGATCTCTTTCACACCATTGCTATTCAGCACACTAAAAAAGGGGAAGAAAACCCTGTAAATCTTAAATCTTCATAATTAAATTTGTTGTTAAACGTTAGTTCCATCTCTATGTTTCACACTGACATGTATGCCATTGGAAACGACATTAAATACATTCTGTTGTCATAATCTGCAGGGTATGCATATTGGAAAACGATTTTAAATCAAGCCATCAAGATATGACTGATGTGCAAACCTGCATCTTTAACATAAGGCGTATAACCAAAAGTATTGTAGTTGGTAGAGTTCTCAAATATACTGGGCTACAATCTCTGGTCAGGTGTGGTAACTCCTCCAGTCTGCATCTTTGGGCAAGATACTGAACCCCCAGTTGTCCTTGAAACATTCAGCTGAGTGGGAGTGTGTGCCGCTGTTTGACAAAACACTTAGTCATAGAAGTCATAGAAAACAATTGCTGTATGTTTGTCTGTTTGATTGGATGAAAAAAAGCTTAGAGTAAAAAGTGTTCCATTTACTCATGAAGTACCAGTCTATTTACAGTTGCTGTGACAAACAGTCCCCAGCCCTCAGTTTGAAGCGTGGGTCTGCAAAACCAAAGGGGAGGGAAAAGTCAGGAGTGTGAAGCAGGGGTTCCTCACAGAGAGCCTTCTTCACCTGTACAAATGCCACCTGGCACTGCTCCGTCCACTGGAAGGAGATCCTTCAAGGGGCTGGTCAGATCCACAAAGTTCAGGATAAACAAGTGGCAATAACCAGCCAGCCCCAAGAACTGCCCTTTTTGTTGGTCATGGGAGGCAGGCAGGATGCGATGGGTGCTGTCTTATCCATCTGAGGAACTGTTTCAAAATGGTGCCCTATGAGCGAGCTGCTACTGGGGAGAACAAATCTGCAAAACACTGTTGCAATGCAGTAATATCCACTCTCTTGGCCTCTGTGAGGTGGTCATCACAATGGAGGGAGGTGGGAATGGTTGAATTTAGCACCTCCAGCCCCAACTCATCTCTTTCCATCACTATAGCTCACCAGAGAAACAGTTTGAGCCTCTTTCCATGCTTTGAGGAGGTTGAAGTGATAACGTCTCATGGACAGAAGGAAGGAAGGAAGGAATTTTATCCCAAACCATGACCGTCTTTCTAGACCTAACCAATAACCATATGCCAGCAAGTATGAAGAGTCATCACCAAGCTCCATTAACATGGCAAATTAAGAGATAAAATGTGTTGCATTATTAGTCATTGACATTAAATTAAACTCACATAGTCAAAGTATTCAGAGATATTCCAGTAAAGGAATTAGCAGGTATGACTTGGATAAAAACATTCTCCACCATCTCTCTGTTAAAAAGGAGCAAACACACACACAAAGGCTTCAAGTCAAATTATTAGAGGAATGTGCAGCAGAATATTTATGACTAAATGCTACATACAATATAAAATGGTCTTGGCTGGAGTGAATATGCTGTAGCCCAGGAAAGGTGGTGAGACCTGTGTTTGTGATCCCACTGTATTAAAAGAAAGCTGAGTCAAGAATCAATAAATGTACATAACTTTTATGTTGCTTATTTGGAAAACAAACAATACAGTCATAATATAAATAAACAAATAAAATCATACTTACAGATATTTTAAATTAGGCAGATTCTTAAAAGCATCTTGATCAATATATGACAGTGTTTTGATGCCATTTAGTTGTCTGTTGGACATGAAAACATACACAGAGACACAAACACAAAATATTTGCATTTTTTCATGTAATGCTTTTTTGCCTAAAAATTTTTTTCAGTCTAAGATATCTCCAAAACTGTTTTAATTATAGAAACATCCATAGAAATCTTTTCACAAGTTATCTACTGTAACACTTTCAACCTGTTATACATGTGTTTGAGTATATGAGTATCTGACAGGAAAGGGGGCTTGTCATATTGGGGCTTGTTATATAAAAATGCAAAGCTAATGACAAGGGTTTAATAGCACAGTAACCCTGTACTTGAAAGGAGAAGCTGGTGGGATTTAGGAACCGAGAAGAACCATGTAAGGATTGAATAATCTGCTGAAATAATCGGTACATTACTGTATAATTATGTTTTACATCTAACCAACCCATCTCCAACATTAAAAAAAGCCAGGTCTTTGAAAATCATTTTGCCAGTACTACTGCAGGACAGAGGAAACATGATACAAGACTTATTTGTATTTTCTGAAGCATAAATCCATTCATTTGATGATTAATTTCAATTACATGTTAAATTTTTGTGCATGAAATTTACATACATGTGTGTGACCCTGGACAGGTTGTAGAAAGAATGCCTTTCAAGATATCTTAATGTACTGTCATCAGATATGTATCTGAAAAACACACAAACAAAGTACAACTTCTGATTTGAAGATTGAGAGATTTAGAAAGAAATAGAGAGAGAAATACTGTTAATTGTCTGAACAACTTTTAAAGACAAAAATGATGGTCACTGAATCAAATTTGATATCTTCTGATAAGAACATTATTAGATACAGATCCTGGATGGATAAGAAGCACAACTATGAATAAGAATGAAAAAAAAAAATATATAGCTGATAATAAAGCTCTAGAAACTCATAACTCTGATGTATGGGCCGAAGCCATTTATTGACAAGACAATAAATGGCTTGTTCTCCAAAACTTAAAACTCACCACTGCAGCTCTACTGCAACCTCCTAGCAACATATTAACCTTTACTTAAAATATGTCTGTGAAGGTTCTCAGTCATCCAGGTCATCGTAGTCAAAGGACCTTGCAAAGAAAAGCGTCTGGACTTCTTTAAGTTACTTGAAGACGTTTCACCTCTCATCCGAGAAGCTTCTTCAGTTCTAAGGTCAAATGATGGAGAGTCCCAGATATAAACCTAGTGGGAGTATCCCCCTACAGAGGGACAAAAGGACCCCCTGATGATCCTCTAATCACCTGAGCCAAGGTGTGAAACTGGGTGTGGGTCCCAATCAGCCAGAGTTTCGGGTGAGTTCATTGTGAAACCTGGCCCCACCTTATCATGCGAATTCCTGAGATCAGATGGCCCAGGATGTGAGTGGGCGTTAAGGCGTCTGGGAAGGGATCTCAAAACTGAGATCCCTTCCCAGACGCATGTATTTTACTTAAAATACATTACTATTCAGCTATCTTAACTAATCATAGGCTGATTTCTAACCTTCTTTTTATTTTAAACATTCTTGAAAGAACAGTTGTAAAACAGCACAGTATAATTCCCAGAAGAATGGGTTATTTGAAGAGTTTCAGTCAGGATTTAGAGTTTATCATAACACAGAAACAGCACTAGTGAAGGTTACTAATGTTCTCTGACAGTGGACTCATCGTTTGCTTGTCCTGCTACACCTTAGTACAGCACCTGATACCCCTCACCACCAGTGGTGGTCAAGTTACTTGAAAAAAGTAATCAGTAACTAATTACTGATTACTTCCCCCCAAAAGTAATCCCATTACTTTACTGATTACTTATTTTCAAAAGTAATTAATTACTTAGTTACTTAGTTACTTTTTAAAAACACGATTTACAACCTGAATAGGTGATAAAGCGATAGATCTTTCAGCCCAATTCTACTTTTTTTGCACAATCCATCATACAAAATGTAATCAAATGGAAAGGTCCCTTTTTAAAACTTGTTTTATTAGTTTTAATCTTTTAACTTTATGCATCAAGCAAAAATTTAATTATATGCAACATTCTCTGACTGGAAGAAATTTGTTTAATATTTAAACCTATTTTTTGCACATTCCTGCACATAATTCTTTTTTTTTGTGTGTGTTTACACTCACTCTTTCAAATAGATGCAAGTAAAACACAGCAGAAAATTAATAAAATCAAAGACTAGCGGTCCTTTTGCTCTATTTTCACCTGTAAAGCAGGAGTGTGGTAGGCGGAGGTTTACCCTGGTGCAGGTGTGCCACAGCAGTCAGTTGAAGAATCCACGAGTTTCTCTGTGAATTTCCCATTACGTCGTTGCGCACTCAGTGCTTGCTTGGGGGGTTTTTTCGCTGTAAAAAGGAGTTTTCTTCCCACGCACAACGGACACTAATGTTTTTGTCACTTTTTATGGAATCATCAGTAGGGTCAGTACTTCCACACTTTAAACGCTCCATGCTCATACTCTCTCCTGCACTTGATATATTAACCATTGTTGATCTGCACACAGATGTTGTCACGAACGTCGCACTTGCTTTACGTCACTGTCAGGAGACATTCTCGCAAAAAAAATCACGGTTTTAGTAACGCAGTAACGCAGCGTTCCTACGGGAAAGTAACGGTAATCTAATTACTGTTTTTGCAATAGTAATCCCTTACTTTACTCGTTGCTTGAAAAAAGTAATCGGATTACGCGTTACTGCCCATCTCTGCTCACCACACAAAATTTGCTAAGTTCCAGGGGGTTCTATGCAGTAACCAGTTCAATTTAAATAAGACATGCTTTCCTTTGATAATATTATTAGATGACATACCATACATTTTCACTGCTATGCAGATAATACCAGCTTTATTTATGCATGAAGGCAGATAACAGAAACCAATTAGTTAAGCTACAGGCATGTCTTACAGACTTAAAGGCTGTCAGGGTACCTGCGTCACTGACTAAAGTGTTTTGTGTTCATGGGTTTTTTGAATGTTGTTTATTCATTCATTTTTATTCTCTGTGCGACCTATGTTTCTTAGTCTAGTTTCTACCATTCTTGAGTTTATTTCGAGTTAGGTTGTCCTGTGTATTATATGCACACTGCATATAATACACAGGCAATCACTGAAGAGTGATAGTGTTGACAACTTCAGACAGAAACAAGGGTATGCTTTTAATAAATTGCTTTCCTCTTTTAGTCACAGAAAATGGCTGGCTCTCCCTGAGCCTGGTTCTTCCAGAGGTTTCTTCCTGCTAAAACTGAGCTTTTCCTTCCCTCCGTGACCAAGTACGGGCTCAGGGGGTTATTTGATTGTTGAGATTTTTTCTCTACTGTAGTAATAAAGCAACCTGAGGTAACTGTTCTTGTGATTTGGCACTGCATTAATTAAATTTAATCTAATTGAAATTAACCAATTGCATGTATTCAAATGTCTTTTATCTGATTCCGGCAAAAACTGAGGTTCGAGTTGAATGAATCTATGGTTGTATGGATGATTTTGTGTCTATTTATGAATCCATAAGTCAATATGTTTTAACCTAATCTTTAATGTGTGGTTTTTATCAAAACCGTGATGCACTTTGTTTTCTGTTTTTTGAAATGTGCTACACAAATGAAGCTGTTATTACTAAACCTGACAGCGTTGTTATGAAATGAAAGACTACATTTTAGAAATGAAAATGTCCAGAAGAGCAAGGCACAACACAAGATGTTACTTCAATCTGGCCATTCTTGTGGTCTTTACGGAATCATTTCATTTTTATTTGCTCTTTATGACTGTGTGTTTAATGACAAAATACCTTAGTAAGGTATTTTGAATTTAAATCAGAGTTTGCAGTGTGACAAGGATGTCTCTTTTTTTGATCACAGTGGTAAGTTGTTGAACATATAACCTGTTCCACTAGATGCCATTTTTAACACATATTCGGTACAGTACTAATAACTGTGCAGTACTCTGTTTTTGGTAACTATTGTCCTTGATGTAAATATGTAAAAAAAAAATGTGTATGTTTCTGTTCTGTGTCCTGTATACTGTTTGTTTGTATATGTGTTTTTCTTGCTGCTGTTACAACCAAATTTCCTCTTGTGGGACAATTAAAGGATTATTCTATTCTATTCTATTCTATTCTATTCTATTCTATTCTATTCTATTCTATTCTATTAAAAGGCTGCTCAAACCACAATAGCTGGTTAATACATTTCTCTGACTAGAGGACCAAAAATAAAACAAACAAGAGTAGTCCACAGGCTACATACTTTGTAAACTCCTTCTACCAAAAGTAGAGCTCTCTGCGTTTAACCAGACCAGTGAGCTATGAATACTCTACCCCTTCTGAACCATACATTCCACCTCAATCAGCTCTGCATTAGCAACATACACTGATTTTCATTTCTGCATCAACCATCATGTCATCTATAAGACCCAGGGCAGTATATACTTCAGTTCTGCTTTAACTTTTACTTGAGGGGAAGGAAAAAAATGCCCGTAATGTTAATAGTTAGAATAGTTAAAAGTTTTGTTGAAAGTCTCATTTTTATTAAGCATATAGGAAACATATACTAAGAGATAACAGTGCCTTTAAGTCTCATATAAAATATAATATATAATAAGAGGTTTATTTTTATTACAATAACTGTAATTTTTGTCTTCAGTCAGTACTTGCAATAGAGGATCATGAAGGTAATTGGTTAAGCACTAGTTTACTGTCAATATTGTTTATTTACTTTGTTGAGTAGTAATCTACTAGATTGAAAGAAAGAGGATAGTTTTGTAGAAAGTATCTTACATTTGTGAAATATTGGCCAAGTTTGCAAATGCATTCTCAGGAATAGAATACATTCTTGTCCCCAGAAGCCATCTAAAAGAGAAATTGAAGGCATTTCAGTCTAACCACAACAGTCACAGAAATCAGCGGTTAAGGACTGTGGTTACTTACACTTCCTTTGTGCTGGAATGGAAAACAGGAATAACCTCAACTCCAAAGCACGACACACTGTGGATTTCCCACTCACACTGGCAATGAGGTGGACAATACTCCAGATGAATAGTAGTCTTGACAAGGATAAAAGTTAAAATAGTAATATGAAAAACAGAATTCATTGTAAAAGCAGTACTTGTGAAGACTCTGCTCATTTGAGTTTTCAAAGCCACTGGGCTGTCCTGGATTTTGGCCAATTGCAAGTGCTCCACAACTGCCCTTCAAAATAAGATTTTGAATATAATTTTCTACTTGTATAATGCAGATTATACAGTAAATATGTTAGGTATATATTTGATCAGTATTAAGAGTTTAAATCTTATTAAATCTTATATCATCATTATTCTTTTGATACTTTTAATACTTTCATTAAACCCTAAAGGCATTTTTTTGCCTAGGCTGTTCATTTCTTATTTCATCTGAAATAAAATTATAATAAAAACTTGCTGTCAACGGACCACTGAGGCAGGCAGAACTTATACTATTTCTAGTACTAAAGGTTTATTTAGGTGTTTATTTAAAACACGAACGTGAATCAATAATCCAAACACAAGATTAGTATTATGAAAGTTCCGGTACCACAGGGTTATTCCACAGGTTCAAATCATTCCACAGAAATTCCATCATGAGCCCTGATTACCTCACCACTGCAAGGAAAGTTTCTTCAAAGGAATGCGCACAGGGGAAAAAAATGTATGTTTTGTTTTAGGGACAAGGAGTGCAAACACAGAGAAAAGGAGACAAGCTTCTCTAAAGCTTCTAAAATGGAGCACATATTTCTACTTGCTGACTTTATATGGAGAATACTGCCTAACCCTACATTTGTATTATTAATTCTTTACTTACTCCAAGGCCTTTAAAGACCACTGAGGCTACTGTGGAACAAATAAAAAACAAGACTGTCTTTTAAACATTAATTCAATGAAATATTCGATTATAAACCACCAGATTCTCCCATGTATTAATAAATTAATAAAATTATCTATATTTGTAACTGATCAGATGCTGGCGACAGGGTGAACTCAGCATCTTGATATGCAGTTTCACGCTTGAGTAACATAATCAGACTGGCAAGAAAGAGGAAGCAGAACTAAACATAATACACATGACCAATGTTCCCTGTTAGCTGCGCGCGTGTGCAATTGCGCACTGCTGGCATGGTCTCTGCGCAAAAAAAAATCTGCGTTGCGCACAAAAAAAATCTAACCTGAATTGAAATTAAAATAAATACTTTAACAATTCTGTTTTGCAGTGTTAGTCAGTAAGTGACTGGCTGCTCCCATATGGCATTAGAACGATGCCACCTTATCCCATAGTCCAGCCAATAATGCGATTCACATTCGTATATACGCAGCTAATCAACGTCATTGACAGGCTAAGATAGCATCCTGTCACACACACTGGTGTTTTAGCTATCAAAGTGGCGTGGCTGATGTGGAGTGAAGCCACGTTAATTGACAACGTTTACAGCCATTGGAGATGTGAGCAGGACAGAAGGAACAATTGACGGGAAAAGTGTGGACTTTATACCAGTTTTTAAATTGTGTTGATAGGCCTCGTAAAACCAGAGTTATAATAAAAATATATGCAATGTTTGGATTTCTTCCTGGATACTATCGTTGTTTATATTTACAGCGGGAAGAAACGGTAAAAACTGTGTTTTATAAGGAAAGCGCTTGAAAGCACTCTCCGCCTGTGAGCAAAATGGACAACAAAAAAACCCACCCTTTCCTACTGGTCGAAAAATGTACCATGTCGACCAATCAAAAAATGATATGGCAACATGGCATTTAGTTGTTTAGGGAGGGGGAATCTCCAAAAGTTGAATCTGTTCATCTGGACGTAGCGTTTTGTGGGAGAAACGTTTCATCACTCATCCAAGTGACTTCTCAGTCTCAGCTGACTGCAGGTTTCCCCAATCTTATAAACAGTACATTTGCATAATGACTGAAACCAGCCCCCTGAAGGAACAATGGGCTGGGAGGTCAGTTCTTTAATCATAATTATGCAAATTCTCATGACCATTGATCAACAACCACTGACCAAAACCCACTGATCAAAGACCACTGATCAATGGCCATGAGTCCCATTCACAGAGAGTTGGGGAATGACTGCAATCACAGCATTGTAAGATGGTGACAGATGTACCCTTAGGCCCCCTCCTCGATTCAGAGATGGTCTTTCCCTTTTCACGTAAATGGCCTCCTTGACTCTGCGCTCAAACCAGCGTTCCTCCCTGTCCAGGATGTGCACATCCTCATCATTGAAAGAGTGTCCACTGGCCTGTAGGTGTAAATAGACTGCAGAGTCCTGGCCTGACGAGGTAGCTCTTCTGTGTTGTGCCATCCGCTTCGCCAGAGGTTGTTTGGTTTCCCCGATGTATAAATCCTGGCAATCCTTCTGGCACTTAACAGCGTACACTATGTTACTCTGTTTGTGTCGGGGGACCCGATCCTCGGGGTGGACCGATTTTTGGCGCAGCGTGTGAACAGGGAAATTATGTTTTGTTCTCCATGTTATACGGAGGCGGAAGAGGCGCTGAGGCAGATTCTGCATCAGCCTCCCTTCCATGCACTTCTCTAGGCAACTCTGTCAGAGCTGCTTTCTTTTCTGTCCTTTCTGCTTCCATCATCCACATTTTCAAACATTCCTTCTCATCGCTTACCCTACGCAAATCTACAGTGTTAACTTTCCCTTATTTCAATAATTTCACTTCCTCCTCCCGCAACTGTTTCTCTACTTTCTTTAACTGGTTAACACTCAGCGATCCCTTCCCGGGAAACCCGTTTACTTTTTGCCACTTAACAACATATTTCATACACCCAATTCCCCATTTCTTAACCATACAGTCAAATATTGAGTTTTGTCCCTGGCTGCCCGGTGGAACGTCTGCCGCTCTACTGGATCTAGATCCCATTTTACTACACAAGGCGTCCCCTGTGAGGTCCTTGCCTTCTACGGACCAAGGAACGAACACCGCCACTCCGTGCACTATAGTATGCAGAAATAGACTCCGACAGTGTATCCGAACCGCTGTCCTAGAGCTGGGCGATATGAGATTTTTTCATATCACGATATGTTTTTTTCATTTCAGGCGATAACGATATCTATCACGATATAAGCCAAATAACTATATTTGTAAGATTTAAATGTGCCGTTGCTCACAAGTAAAATGTGAAATAATAAGCAGCTTGTTTTTATTTAAATATTTATTTCCCATAATAAGTTCAACAGGGTAGATGTACTTAAGGAACATGAGACTTTTTCAGATAAATAAAGGCAAATATTGCAAACTACACAAAAGGCAGCCGCTAAAGCGTTTAAGTTTCAAAATAGAACAAACGAAACAGACTACTAAATTGTCAATTCCACTTAGAAACAAAATATTAATTCTAAAAATAAATCTTAGTTTGTTTTACAGAAGAACAGACAAAACTGACTAACTTTTGTCAATATCAAATAAACTGAGAACTAAAAGGAAATTCTCAATCTCTCCTTGTTGTATAGCTTAGCTTTTCAAACAGTTTTAACAGTTACTTTAGTCTGACAAAAGCCGAATGACGAATTAGCGCTTCCAGTCAGAGACTGAGGCTACGTCCACACGTACACGGGTATTTTTGAAAACGGAGATTTTCCGTTTTCGTTTTAAAAAATAATCCCGTCCACACATAAAGGCAGAAATGAAGGAAAACGCTGCTATGAACATGCCAAAGCAGCAGGTGGCGCTAGATTCCTAACCGTGCAGAAATGTTGGCCAATCAGAAGTCTAGAAGCCTCGGTGGGAAAAAGTAAACAAAGCTGGGGCATAGAAGCAGAACCGAGTCGTATGTGTGGACGGACAGTAACTGTGTGTATATGTAAGCATTTAAACACTGCAGAGAGTAGAATTAACAGTAACAGTATTGTAGAAATTCATTTCACCGAAACAATAACGTGGCGCACAGTGTGACGCATGCACCAGTTTATTGTATTTCCAGACTTGCTTTCGGCACAATTTACAGTGCACGCTACTCTGTTTTTTGTCAGACTTGAAATAGCCGAAATACCTTCACACTACGGAACTTCTATGGCTCTTCCGTTCGACAATCTCTCCGGCATTGGAACCATCATCTGTTTTCTCTTCGGTCACGCTCGGTTGATTTTTCTAGTCGGCACACTCATTTCCTCCATTACGCGCTGGCTCCATTACCCGCTGGCTGCTTCCCAAACAAACACACGTGCGGCTTGGCACTTGTGCTGTACGTGACGCTGCGGCTGTGATTGGTTCGGCTCTGCGCTACCTAATTTGTATTGGCTGACCTTTTTTTTTTTTTTTTAAGAGGACAAGAGCGGCGAGGTCTATCGCGATAGCTTAATTTCTCTATCGAGTAAAAGTTATATCGCGATACATATCGTTATCGTTCTATCGCCCAGCTCTACGCTGTCCCTGTGACGTACTTGGACAGGGCCGGCTTCTCCCCAACAGCGCGCTCGAGCCAATGTCCTTGGGATGGACCGTACCCAACACAAGCCTGGGGCCTCAAACCGCCAGGATTTTTCTCCCGGAGACTCGAACTCCTCTGGCGCCAGAGGGAGTGTTCTCCCAGGGTGCCAAACAGGCTAGGACATCCGCTGCACAGACTCATGCTCATAATATAAGTCAGAGCTTTATAAAAATAAATAAATAAGTAAAGTTTTGTTTTCAAAAAAAGTAATCCCATTACTTTACAGATTACTTATTTTCAAAAGTAATTAATTACTTAGTTACTTAGTTACTTTTTAAAAAACACGATTTACAACCTGAATAGGTGATAAAGCGATAGATCTTTCAGCCCAATTCTACTTTTTCTGCACAATCCATCATACAAAATGTAATCAAATGGAAAAGTCTCTTTTTTTTAACTTGTTTTATCAGTTTTAATCTTTTAACTTTATGCATCAAGCAAAAATTAAATTATATGCACCATTCTCTGACTTGAATAAATTAGTTTAACATTTAAACCTATTTTCTGCACATAAAATAAAATATTTTTTGTGTTTACACTCAGTCTTTCAAATAGATGCAAGTAAAACACAGCAGAAAATAAATAAAGTCAAAGACTAGCGGTCCTTTTTGCTCTATTTTCACCTGTAAAGCAGGAGTGGCGTAGGCGGAGGTTTGCCCTGGTGCAGGTGTGCCGCAGCAGTCAGTTGAAGAATCCACGAGTTTCTCTGTGAATTTCCCATTACGTCGTTGCGCACTCGGTGTTTAGGGGGGTTTTTTTCGCTGTAAAAAGAAGTTTTCTTCCCACGCACAACGGACACTAATGTTTTTGTCACTTTTTATGGAATCATACTTAAAGTAGGGTCAGTACTTCCACACTTTAAACGCTCCATGCTCATACTCTCTCCTGCACTTGATATATTATCCATTGTTGATCACAAACGTTGCACTCACTTACGTCACTGTCATGAGACATTCTAGCAAAAAAATCACGGTTTTAGTAACACAGTAAAGAAAAGTACCTAAAGCGAAATGATCGTTAACGTGGACATTGAATTATTAACACAGCGTTCCTACGGGAAAGTAACGGTAATCTAATTACCTTTTTTGCAGTAGTAATCCCTTACTTTACTCGTTACTTGAAAAAAATAATCAGATTACAGTAAAGCGTTACAAGTAACGCGTTACTGCCCATCTCTGTAACACACACACTGAGACAAACAAAACAAGAATAACAAAACATGGAGATGAGACTGGGACAGACATGAACAGACCAGAAATCAAAAACTATAAATACAAACTCAGAGGAACCAGAAAGTAACACCCTCAACTAGAACATAATTAACTTCTTACTATCAAAAAAGTGAATAACGAGTCCAAAACAAAACACAAAAACTGGATAATGCCAGGAAGAAAAACAGGATAATGACACTTGTAATATATGTCAAACTGACCACTTTAAGTTATAGAGGATAAGTTGATCTAAAATACTGCAGCAATAATACGGACAGGGACTAGAAAGAGAAAGCATATTTCTCCTATCTAGCTTCTCGTCATTGGCTCCCTGTTGAATCGAGAGTACAATTTAAAATCCTTCATGCCCCACATCAGGCAGGGCTCTAGAGTGCGACCAATTTAGTCGCAAATGCGACCAAATTTTTCAGTGGTGCGACTAAAAAAAAAAATTGGTTGCACCTGTGCGACCAACTGTTCGGGTAGCAAGAAAAAAAATAAATATCTGCAACATTCCCTGTGGTCAACAACAGACACACATTATGCCCCTATCGTGGACTAAACCAATCAGAGATAGTAAGGGGTGGGACCTCTCTGATTGGCCGTGGTCCAGTTGAAAGTGCAGGTGGAAGTGGGAGGTGAGTAGCTTGAATAAAGCGATATCAATTCATTAAATCCTGAATCGACTTTTAAATATAACTGTGTTTTGCCAGAAACGCCAGATTCTCAGATTAAAGCTCACAAAACCATTTCAACAACAACCAAACAGCAAACGAGAGCAGGTACACGGATTCCACACAAAGACGTAAACACAGAACGGACCCCACGCATCAGAATCGGCTTTATCTTTCTCGGCTTTCTCACCCGATGGCCCGTAGACGGACACGCTGTCGGAACTTAGCGATTCTGATGCGTCCGGTCCGCGCTGTGATTACGTCTTTTTGCGCTGATTCTGAGCGCAGGTTTTGTCTCTCTCCAACCAAAATTCACCGAGCCAGCAGCAAAAGAAGCAGCAAACTGCGTTTCACATTTGGGACTAGTAAAGCGCTATATAAATACAGGCCATTTACCCTGAATCCTCCTGTCTGGGGGCTCTAAACCAGCAGACTGGGGAAACCACAAAGTGAATTAAAGCTAGCAAGCTTCGTGTTAGCACACTAACACGAATCTTGCTAGTGTTAGTATGTTATTTTGTTAGCAGCATAATGCAGTTGTTTCTGTCCTGTATGCAGTTTGCACTGTACCATTGCTCTGTTGTCCTTTTGTAAAGTAAAAATAAAATTAATGTCCATTTCCACCCTACAGACTGCACCATTATTTTCCTCCTCCAGCACTGGAATGGAAATCATGTGATTGCAGCACAAGTGCAAGTGGAACCGATAAGCAAAATCGTTAAGCAAGCAGACTAACATTTATAAAGCATTAAACTACTGGAAATTGGGACCCAGTACAACTGAACTACTCAGAATTTAATTCCTATCCTTAGATGTCATTGTCTCCACTAGCCCTCCTGTAAAAATATTGCACACCAATTACTGCCTTCCACAGGTTGTCAGTCTGACAACCTGTAGAAGCACTGGCGCATTTCACTATCTCTCTTCACACTCTTCGTACTTCTGTCTTGGTCAGTCTCATGTTACCAAAAACACTTTAGTAGTGCAAAGCTATGTGTGACACAGTAGCCATCCCTTCTAACCATCAGAGAGCATCTTATTGATGTGGTGTGAACAAATGAGGTCCCCAAGCCTCCATGTTGCGATTTATGTTTGTCTGTAAGGCTAATATCTCATAATTAGCATCACATATGTGTGTTTGTGTTTTGTCATTTACTGCACACAGTGTATTGCGGAGAAGTTTTGGAGGTGGACTGCTCCTCTGATACTATTAGACATTACAGAGAAAGTCCCCTTCTCTAAGGAATTTAAGGGGGAGGGTTGTCTCACTAGTGAGTGCACCAGAAGGTAAACATGGTCACGAGTTTCTGGGCTTGGAGAACTCTCTCTTTTCATGCGGGTCTAAAGGAGGGTAAGAGGTGGTTGCCATGGTGACGAGTGAAGTAGTCAGAAAGCTGCAGAAGAGGAATGGTGCCAGGATTGGGTTCATTCTGAACTAAAGGTGAACTAAATGGTAAGTTTACTACAATATATTATAATATATATCATAAATTAGTAATATATATATTACCTTTAATCAGCAAGCTAATATACATCATATGATAGCCAGCAGTAAGATGAATTCATTATTAATTATATTAATTAAATGATACAGGACTGAAGTTGTCCCGCTACCCATGTGTCTTTAGCTTTCCTAAACTGCTTAAAGCTTGGCAAGATCTGCAGCTTTACCTTATGCACTCAATAAGTCATGAACACAAATCAAAATTTTGTGCTCAAAAATTACTTTTATTTGCTTTCATGAAAGAAGACATTACATGAAAAAAAAATTACATGTTTAATGGGTATCAAAGATACAAGTAAAATACAGAATTAAAACAAAATGGCATTGCTCAGCACATAGAATAACATGTATGTAAAGGGAGTACAAATTTGTGTTATTATTTATTTTCAGTGTAATATGCAGCCAGGACTTAATTTGAAGTTGTGTAGTCTAAACACTATAGTGTTTACTATAAGAAATTATTCACTAATCTGCCTGCTTTCCTGGGTTTTTGACTGCAAGTCCATTCTTTACATCACATCCACTTTCCCACAGTGTCAAACTCTGACAATACTGACATCATCACTCTAAGCTGGATAATTTTCTTGCCTGCCTGCTGCAAGACAATCAGCCTCTCTTATGTGTGTGCTTTAAATCTCACTGCTGTTTCGTCATTCTGTCTTTCAGACTCTCATATGTGCAACCCGACTCCTCCACATTTCCTTCCATTCAGAACCCACATCCAAGCCTTCATCCTCAATTCCACCACTGCCAGCATCTAGACACCAGGAGTCTTGTCCTAATTCCTATCATTGTTGGGACTTTGTTCTGCCATGAGCGGTCCAGAAGGTCTAATTACAAAGTTCTCTTTAAAGAACTGAAGAGAATTCATCTTCAGTTCTTTAAAATGATCAGTCCTTACCAAAAAAAACCCAAACTGATAAAAAGCCATAGATTTGACATATAAATCATGTTCACATGTATGCTCAAATGTGAAATGTGTGTTTTATTTATTATTACAGCTGCACAAGACTTTCATTGTATCAATCAATAGTGAGACAGAACAACTGAAAGTTCTTTTTCAATCCCAAATGCTTTGACACTAACACACAAAACACATAATGTGATATTCAGTGAGAAACAACAATGCAGGAGATTTTCCTGATATATTTACATAAATTAAAGACACCCCCATTTCAAAACAATGTTCTCTGTGTTATGCTAACCATTCAAGTGACAAAATGTGCAAGATATTTTTTTCTCTATGTACTAATGTGTGCAGATGAAATGACTGTATATCTTGCATTGTTTATATTCAATCTGTTGAAAATAATTGTAATTGTATATCAAGACAGGTCATTTAAATTAAAAGGAAAAACCTGAACTTGACTCTTACAGCAAGAGGATAACAAGTTAATTTGGGGGGAAATTTCAATTTCAATTTTTTTTTCCAGAAATATGGTTTAAATTAAAGGAAATTACCACAATTTATACATTCAGCACTTCTCTAAGATCCACAGTGCAATACAAGGCACTGGTTGGATTCACACAAGAACAAATCAGACATAGATCTTGTAGCTAATTTACTTTGTAGATATTGTTGATTTAAAGATACTATTTTAAAGAATTGCTGGTCTTCACACTAGTAGTCGTTGACTGTACCACCTTAACTGAGACAGTTTATACTTAGGCAGAACATCTGTCAGCATAGGAATAAATAAAACTTCTAAGGAGGATTATGGGGCATGTGAAAACCAGCATCCAGCTTAACCCATACCAGAAACCTTAGGATTATTAGGCTGCTACTCTTTAAGCATGAACATTGTTTAATTGTTATAACAATGCCATACAATTCAGTGAATACTTCTTAAACATAGAAATGGTCGAATGTAAATACAACTCTTTGTGTGTATCTTATGCACCTTGTTGAGGCAAACTTTAATGAATGTATGTTTATCTCACAGCTACAATATTCATTTCTGGCAGGTCATCCACAGTGTAGTCCAGTGATGAATAAAATTATTAACTCATTCACTGCCATTGACGTCTATAGCCGTCAATTGCAGTGAATGAGTCAATGGGTTTAACTCATTCACTGCCAATGGCTGGCAGTGAATGAGTTAAGATCTCTGACATTTTGATGGAATCCAGGTTATAAGCTTACTAATAATATATACCATAAGACTGTGATAAAAGTAGGACATCAGGTAAGAAAACCATCAATTCAAGTCAATTGTCTGCTCATTTTTTCATGACAGCATTTAAGAACATAGCATACACTTTGAACCCATAACATTTGATTTCAAATATGTCAGTGGGTGCCCTAAAGTGCAAGATGTTAAAGGCAGACAACACAGAGCATCTGATTATTAACTTGAAGAATAAGAGGGTGATGCATGGCCCAGTATGCAATATTACGGCCCCTTAAGCATACTAAACAGAAAGGCACCATTGATATTTGTCTGCACTGAAATATTCTTTTAACTATACTATGAACTGCTGCATACTAGCGTATGGCACTTTACCTACAAGACATCTGTACTGTTTTTTTTATAAAACTTTATTTACTACATCTCTAAAATAAAAGTTTCATTCTTCATTTGTCTTTAAAAGTCTTTACACAGCAAATAAATTATGAGAATTTATCGAAAATAAAGGTTTAAAGGTTGTTTATATTCTTCCTCCATGTGAAGTAATCTTAGCAATTTCTTTTCTTTCTTTTTTTTTTTTACTTTACGCAGCAATTAAATCTTGTTGGTTGATGAGGCTAGATGACTTTACTGGTAGGTCATCATTTGGTGATGCTGGGTTAGTCCTGCCGCTATCTACAGCCCTGAGTAAAAGGACTGTATTCCTGTCTGCACTTAGGAAGGGTATGTGTTCCCCCCGAGGCTCCTCTGTATCACTTACTAGTATGCTGTCACCATTTAACCTCAAATAATCAACCACATGGTCAGTGACACTATTGTTGCTGCAGTCACTTACATTGTTGTTTGTGTTAATTAATTTCACAGGTGCTATTGAAAACATATAGCTGGCAGCTCTGGTGTCCTGTATGGTTTGGTAGTCAGTATTCTCCATAGCGAACAGTGGACTAGATGGCAAGCTATCTGCCACATGGCCATGATTGTAGTGTGAAGAGGTTCTCTTTTGTACATCCCGGCTTGAGGACTTGTGCAGCTGATGCAGCAAAGGGCGCTCTTCCTCACCAGAGGGACTTAAAGTCACAGAGGGAACAGAGATAGCTAGGCTGGATATGGGGGCTGAAATCTCGGATGGAGGAGAGCCAGGGGTTGCAAGAGAGTTCTGCGACTCTGAAGTTGCCATCACTGGTACAAACCTAAAAAAAAAAAAAAACACATGTGAACAATGAACTGAACTGAATGAATTGAACTGAAGAAGCTTCTCGGATGAGAGGTGAAACGTCTTCAAGCAACTTAAAGAAGTCCAGACGCTTTTCTTTGCAAGCTCCTTTGACTACGATGACCTGGATGACTGAGAACCTTCACAGACACATGTGAACAATGATTATACAACTGGGTCAGTAGCATTTCAATTCAACATCAGTATAACTTAACACACAATAACTAATCACATTATTACTGGGTGTTAAATGAATTAACATGACATAATGATTTTCTAGTGTTGCTGACTAAAAGCACTTTTATACTTTAAGCTGCAAATTCAGTTAATTAAGCACTTTGATTTATTTACCTATAACACACACACAAAAGAAGTTTTTTTAACAAATGATCATAAGAAGACTGCTAGTCTATGGGCTCAAACTGTGGTCATAAATATTTTGTACTTGTAAATCAGTTTTGTACTTGTAAATCAGGATTTGTATGTGTAAAAAGAATTTGTGTGTGTGTAAAAAAGATTTGTGTGTGGACTTAGCCAAAAAAAACCTGCAAGTTACAAGTACGAATTTTGACCCTATATTTCTTCCTTTCATCTGATTGGTCAATGTCATGTCAATCACAAATGTAACAATCCAATCAGAGAACAAATGGGTTTGGCGGTCAAATCTTTTTTACGCACACACAAATCTTTTTTACACATACAAACCTTTTTTACGCACACACAAATTCTTTTTAGACATACAAATCCTGATTTTCAAGTACAAAACTGATTTACAAGTACAAAATATTTATGACCACATTTTGAGCCCATACTAGTCCAGCCCCATCTCATTTTCAAAACATCAAATACTTTTGTCAAAGACACATTCGTCTTAAACCAATGAACATGACTATGAAGCACTATGAACTTCATAGTCATGAAGACTATGACACAGGTCTCATTCCCCTACATGATATGTCTGTGAGTCTAATATTTCTGCAAGGCGTAATTGTATCTGACAGAACAACTACAGATGAAATGAGAGAGTGCATTTAATCCAGGGGTCGGCAACCCTGGGTGCGCGTGCCAGCTTAACTGATGGCAAGACCATAGCTGGACGATGGTGATTTTTCGTTTTTATGGGCCGATTATTTATTTATTCATTTTTTTAGTAACAGTATAAACAATGAAAGGTGGTGGATTGGCCAGGTGCTGGCAGATGTGTAAAAATAACTAAGTTGTTTGGTGGTGGCAATGGCGGAGCTACCACAGAGGCTAGCAGGTGGATGAAGGAAAGGGGAGGCAAGAGCAGAGACCCGAGGCGGCTGCCGGTCCGAGTGTCAGGTGAACTGAACTTCAGGAAAGAAGTTATGACCTGCAGTCTATCTGGGTAATAGGGGTGCAACGATACACAAAATTCACGGTTCGGTTCGGTTCGATACTTTGGTGTCACGGTTCGATATTTTTTCGATACAAAAAAAATGTTCATGCCTTTTTAATTTGTCATTTATTAAAATTATAAATATATATTTTAACACAAAAGTACAGTTTTTAAATTTAACCCTAACCCTTGTGCGTGTTGTTTTTTAGCTCGTCATATTGCAGCCACAGAAATTCTTTTGTCCATGAAACCATAAAGCTGCACTTTCTTTTTGCCTTATAGTCTGATTTGTCATAACTTCTCCGTTTTGTGGTAAGCTTTTCTTTGGCTGTCACTTCTTCACCCTGACCTGTCTTATTTGGCTCAGCAGAACTAAAATATATATCTGTCTGTGAAGGTTCTCAATCATCCAGGTCATCGTAGTGAAATATATATCCTGCCGCACTCACATAAGCTCAGCGATTCTCTGCGCGATCAACCTCTCACATGTTTAAGCTGCGGGAGATTTCACTTGTCATGTTTGCATAGTAAGCTAACAATTAATAAGACGATGTCAGAGGAATTGGTGCACAAATTATCATCACTCACAGATCAGTGCTGTCGCTCTCTATACACAGTTCGCGCGATTGCAAAGTGAAAGCAAAAAAACAAGCGCAAATTCAAACACGATTTCAATATGTCACATATTGACAGTGGCTCACCCAATGACATAATTACCCAGCTACATTTCTGAAAGAATGCAAAAGCATTGACATATATTTTTCCTTCCTACAATAGCCCGACAGGCAGGGCAGAGATAGCCCTGGGACGTCGGGCTAGCGATATTGCGAGCCCTGTATCTGATTGAGGAATCACTCATCTTTGGAAAAGAGAGTTTATTACAGAGAAATGTCTCTTTCCAAAATAAAAGCTATACTATCCGCTTCTTCTGGGCTATATTCTCAGCAGCATATTAAACATATCAGGTCTCCATAAGGAGAATCCTGTGCTAACAGCTGTCTAAATGACTCGGCTAAAGTTTGTAGCATGCATGCTTGTTGTTTTTGTCTTTGCACTAGGATGATGTCGGTGTAAATGTGCAGTCATATTCGTTGTGTTCCCACTAGTGCTTTCAGGTTAATCTCGTTGAAATAACCTTAACGCCACAACACGGCAAATCTCCGTTAACGAGCTACCCTATACAGAGGGGCTAGACGGCCAACACGTTAACGAGCTAACTGCGCTAACACACTAGCTCCCACCCATGTAATTGAGCATTGCATGGCACATCCAACATACTGTTTTACTTTAGTCCATGACTCGCTTACCTTCAGGGTCATACGTCACATGAAAACCAAAATAATTCCAAACGCCAGATCTGAATGAGGGTGGGGAGGTCCACTTCTGTCTCGCTAGCTTGCCCTGCGCTCTTCCTTCTGACTATGCTGTCTGTGTTGAGTGCTCAGTGAATCTGCGTTCGACTACTCCGCCTAGGCTGCACTCTCGAGCCTAGGCGGAGTAGTCAAATGCAGATTCACTGAGCGCTCAACACAGACAGCATCGTCAGAAGGAAAGTTGATAAAATAAATTACAAATTTTGTATTGTTCTTTTTTTTTCTCCCCTTTGGTTTTCTTTCTTTCTCTCCCCCTCTTTCTTTCATTCTTTCCCCCTGTCCTATCCCACAGTCATGTCTGTCCCGTTTGCAACTGAAAATAAAATAAATTCATAATTATAATAAAGGTCAATCAAATGGACCAATATGATGATCCACTTAAAATAAATCCTCTTGGCATCTTTCTTGGCCTCAAGACAACAATTCTGATGGCTATAGATCCAAACGGGACACAAAAAAAAAAAAAAAAATTGAAAAAAAAAAATTGAAAAAAATTGTATTGTTCGATACATATGCGTACCGAACCGAAAGCACTGTATCGAACGGTTCAATATCGTTGCACCCCTACTGGGTAAGATATAAACCAAGTTTAGGTATAGTTTATTTTTGTAGTGCTGAATTTTTACACTCAGTTACAATAACTCGTACTGCGTACTAGCTAGAATGATGGAGTTTCTATACAGCTGGGTGGGTGCTATCATGTTGCTGATTGCGAACTTTATTTTATTCATAAGGTTAGTTAGTAGAGTTGCAACCGTCCCATAAAAAATGGAATCATCCCTCATTCAGAGAAAATATTACACGTTTCGTATTGAGCTGAGAAGGAACGCAGTTTGTCCCGTACTTCAGCTAGAATGGAAAAAGACACAAAGCTGGAGTTATTCTGTCTTTATGCTGTACAGCCTCTTCTTCTCTCATTCTCTCCCCCTCCCTCTCCTGTTGCTACTTCAATCATGAAACTGATCAATGATCAGCTGATTGGCTTTTCTCTCTTGTTTGTTTATCGCCAGCGGCGGTACTAGCCTGTTTGGCGCCCTGGGCGAACACTCCCTCTGGCGCCAGAGGAGTTCGAGTCTCCTGGAGAAAAATCCTGGCGGTTTGAGGCCCCAGGCTTGTGTTGGGTACGGTCCATCAGAATCAGAATCAGAATACTTTATTAATCCCGAAGGAAATTAGGGTTACAGCAGGCAGCACGCTAATGGCGCATGCGCACTTACAAAGGAACCTTCTGACCAACTTTACACAAACATCACATTGGGGACACATGTCAGAAAGGTAGGCTGATAGGAAAAAAAACAACGAAAATACATAACATGAGGTAAGAGGAGGAGAAAAAAAACCTAGTGAGAGAACAGTTTGATAACAGAAAAAACACCTCAGCACAAAAAGCACATGACTATCAATGCACCATAGAAACACAAGACAAGCAACAGGGGCGGGTAAAGGGTAAGCGAGAGCCGGTGTAGACAGCGCATCCGGTCTTGCAGCATGTCTGCGCTGGTCCAGTCGACTGCCATCTTCCCCGGTAGGGCACAAGCATCGAAGGCGTTTGGAAAGGGAGGGGGGATCAGTGTGTGCATATCAGTGTATGTGTGTGTGTGTGTGTCCAGAGTTCAGCTGAGACAGTGTCCTTCGCCCGCCAGGCTAAGTAAACAGTCTTCCAGCCAACCCAGGTGGCCTTGCATGGAATGGGGGGAACAATCTAAACACAGTCGTTATCAGGGTGTTTTGTTCAGCTCCAGCCTTGAGACCGCAGCTGGCGCCGAAGGGGTCTCCGCATGAAGTGATGGTGGTTTTTACTCTAGTGCGAACAACTCATATGAATTTCAAAGCTGTTCTAACAGTCCAACACTGGTCTCTCAATCTCCCGTTGGAGAGCCGTGAGCTTTGCCATGATGTTACTTACATTCCGTGATGTTGTCATTCTTGTGCTCAAAGAGCAGGTTCTGAGAACTCACGACTGCAGTGCACTTCCCAAGATGTGATCCAATTTGCGCTCAAAGGTGTTATTCGAGCTAGTCCCTCCAGATGTAATTCAGTTTTTCACTCAGAGGTCTTGTTCTGAGTATTCACAGCAGCCGTGCGTTCTCCAAGATCTTATCCGTGCTGCACTCAATGAGCCCATTTTGAGAAACTCACGCCTCGTCCCATCATTTCAATTCCAGCGGGCAGCCTTGTGGGGGTTTGAACAGCCGGTTCCGCTTCCTTAATTCTTCGATAAGCCAGGGCCAAGCCAGCTCCGATCAGCAAGAACCCTGTTATCATGGTTCCGAATAGGTAGATATCTTCAGCAGTCAGGCTCACCCGAGCCCAGAATTCTCGTTGAGAAGGGGTGTCAATTGCATTCAGAGACCAGTTGATCAAATCCATAATTCCTCTTTTAGGTTTTAGAGAACAGACTGTGAGAGAGTGTTCCAGGGAAAAGTAAGTAAAAACACAAGACAAGACAAGACAAGGACATAAGAAGCTAAGCAGGGAAGATAAGGGCAGGAGAGGACAAAAGTGCGACCGCCTTCGCTGAGAGCCAAAAGAGATGTCCATCACAAGGACATTGGCTCGAGCGCGCTGTTGGGGAGAAGCCGGCCCAGACCTGTGTTTGGTCCAAGTACGTCACAGGGACAGCGGTTCGGATACACTGTCGGAGTCCATTTCTGCGTACTATAGTGCACGGAGTGGCGGTGTTCGTTCCTTGGTCCGTAGAAGGCAAGGACCTCACGGGGGACGCCTCATGTAGTAAAATGGGATCTAGATCCAGTAGAGCGGCAGACGTTCCACCAGGCAGCCAGGGACAAAACTCAATATTTGACTGTATGGTTAAGAAATGGGGAATTGGGTGTATGAAATATGTTGTTAAGTGGCAAAAAGTAAACGGGTTTCCCGGGAAGGGATCGCTGAGTGTTAACCAGTTAAAGAAAGTAGAGAAACAGTTGCGGGAGGAGGAAGTGAAATTTTTGAAATAAAGGAAAGTTAACACTGTAGATTTGCGTAGCATAAGCGATGAGAAGGAATGTTTGAAAATGTGGATGATGGAAGCAGAAAGGAGGGAAAAGAAAGCAGCTCTGAAAGAGTTGCCTAGAGAAGTGCATGGAAGGGAAGCTGATGCAGAATCGGCCTCAGCGCCTCTTCCGCCGCCGTATATCAAGGAGAACAAAACATAATTTCCCTGTTCACACACTGTTTGTGCTTCTCCTTGTGCCCTAGTACAAGATGTTTTGCCGGGCCTGAACGCCGATGCCGATCTGGATTCCTTGCCTGACCCTACGCTGGGGGTAAGACACCTGACCTACGAGCATGAAGAAAACCATGGATATTGTCAGGCTTACAAGCAAAGACAGGTCGAATCTGTGGATTATTTTATACTTCGTATGATAAATGTGTTTGAAGCTAATGGTGGAATACCGAAGGATGACATGACAGGTGTCACCGCCTCCACATGTGAGCACCATCTCTGCGGCCATATTTTACGGGGACTAAGATCAGATGTGGCAGCCGAAGTAAGGTGTTCGCAAGTGGGGAGGGAAAATGAACCTCGGCTAACGGAACTACGACGCCATGCCCGCCACGCTCAGAACCACCTTGACGAAAGTAAAAAGCAAGAAAGAGGAAAAACAGAGCGGCGACCTCCACAACGCAGCCTTAACTCTGTAAAAAGGCCTCAGCGAACCCGCGGGGTGGCTTCCACTGTAAAGGCAGCTGGCGCGGCCGAGGCCGGGGGGGAAGACGTGATCAACGGCGTGATCAACGGCGTGATCGACGGCGTGATCGACGGCATGATCGATGGCGTGATCGACGATGCGATCAACAACGACAGCAGTGGTGAGGAGACCTAGATGCCTGCTTATCCTGTGGTAAGCTTGGACACTGGAAGCGGAATTGCCCTAACCGAGGCTATCCAAGACGCGAACATCATCAACACTAAAACGACCAAGTGACCAGGGCCAGTGGTGGGTGCAGGCAGACTGAGACCGGAGGGAAAGGACGCCAGAGAATGCTTCAGGCTGTGGTTTTCCCACCTCATCAGAACAGGGAAGTGAAAATCACACACACACACACACACACACACACTGACGTAGAAAGTGTTTTACACACAGACACACACACTTTAATACATCACACTTTTGAGCATGTAGAACGGTTTCTGTGTCACCAGCTGGTACATACACTCAACAAAAATATAAACGCAACACCTTTGTTACTGCTCCCATTCCCCATGGGATGGACGTAGAGACCTAAAATTCATTCCAGATACACAATATAACCATCCCTCCCAAACAGTGGTCACAAATCAGTCCAAATGTGTGGTAGTGGGCACATCTGCTATATTGAGATAATCCATCCCACCTCACAGGTGTGCCACATCAGGATGCTGATCTGACATCATGAGTATTGCACAGGTGTACCTCAGACTGCCCACAACAAAAGGCCACCCTGGAATGTGTATTTTTTTGCGCTATTGGGGGTCTGGGGACCCAGAACCAGTCAGTATCTGGTGTGACCACCATTTGCCTCATGCAGTGCATGGAGTCTATCAGATTGTCAGTTGTGGCCTGTGGAATGTTGGTCCACTCCACTTCAATGGCTGTGCGAGGTTGTTGGATATTCGTGGGAACTGGTACACGCTGTCGTATACGCCGGTCAAGCACATCCCGAACATGCTTAATGGGTGACATGTCCGGTGAGTATGCTGGCCATGCAAGAACTGGGACATTCTCAGCTGCCATCTGCCCAGAACAATGTGAACCATGATTCATCCGTGAAGCGCACACCTCTCCAACGTGCCAGACGCCATCGAATGTGAGCATTTGCCCACACAAGTCTGTTACGGCGACGAGCTGGAGTCAGGTCAAGACCCCGATGAGGACGACAGGCATGCAGTTGAGCGTCCCTGAGACGGTTTCTGACAGTTTGTGCAGAAATTGTTTGGTTGTGCAAACCAATTGTTCCAGCAGCTGTCTGGGTGGCTGGTCTCAGACGATCTTGGAGGTGAACCTGCTGGATGTGGAGGTCCTGGGCTGGTGTGGTTACACGAGGTCTGCGGTTGTGAGGCCGGTTGGATGTGCTGCCATATTCTCTGAAACGCCTGTGGAGACGGCTTATGGTTGAGAAATGAACATTCAATGCATGGGCGACAGATCTGGTTGACATTCCTGCTGTCAGCATGCCAATTGCACGCTCCCTCATTGCTTGTGGCATCTGTGGCATTTTGCTGTGAGACAAAACTGCACATTCCAGGGTGGCCTTTTGTTGTGGGCAGTCTGAGGTACACCTGTGCACTACTCATGATGTCAGATCAGCATCCTGATGTGGCACACCTGTGAGGTGGGATGGATTATCTCAATATAGCAGATGTGCCCACTACCACACATTTGGACTGATTTGTGACCACTGTTTGGGAGGGATGGTTATATTGTGTATCTGGAATGAATTTTAGGTCTCTACGTCCATCCCATGGGGAATGGGAGCAGTAACAAAGGTGTTGCGTTTATATTTTTGTTGAGTGTATGTACATTTAAATAGCGCGCCTTATAAATCACTACCCTTGTATAAAATGTTAGTTTGTAATCAGGAAGTAGAATTTCTTGTAGATTCCGGGGCCACCAACTCTGTATTACGCTCAGATTCTCTCTCACCCCAGCCCGTGCTGGGTGAGAGGTTCACTCATTCTGTGTCCGCATCAGGAACCATACAGAGAGAAACTTTCACCCCTGTGTTGTGTAGACGGACAGGGTAGAAAATTCACACACGGGTTTCTGTGGTCAGACCTGTGCCCGGTCAAGTTGCTTGCCAGAGATTTGATGTGCAAGCTGAAAATAAGTTTAATTTCCTGCTATAATGGCATTAAAATCACGCAATCTGACTATGATTATATGATGGTGAAATATAGCCCCGTGACCCCGGCTTTCGCTTACGGGTGGAAGCTGGAGGAGGGGCTGTTTGTTACAGAATTCGTACAAGGGACTCGCAACTGCATGCCTCCAGACGTCTATTTTATGGCTTCCGGAGAGTTGAGTTGCATGTCTCATTTTTCTCTGCATGGTCCTGATGACAGTTATGAGGAAGAATGGTACAGAACCAAGAATGATTTGCTAACTGTGACATGTATGTTTTGGAGCTCCACATTTGCTGCACTTGCGATTTCTCTCACTGATGAGCAAAGAAACATGTTTGCTATGGATGCATCGGTCCCACATGTTTCCCTGGCAAAAGCTTACAGCTACCAGTGGGAAGACATGGGAGAATTTATGCACTGGTGCTACCGCGCCTGTGATTGGGAGACTACAGATCACAAGAAAGCAGTGTTGTTTTCTCGGGAAATAAAAGCCTACAAGAAAACCGTGACATATACAGTCCATTGTGTCCGCTCAGTTGAGCTAGTGGACATAGCTGTCTCACACTGTCTGCTTCAAACGACACCTCCTCTAAACTCCTCACACCCCCTGCTGACAGAGGTGCCTGATGGCTTGTGGGCCTCCTATATGTATGATGTAGGCTAATTAAAGATTGTGAGCAAGTGGTAATCACTTCAAAGTCCTCTTTTAGACCATGCCAAAGACAATATCCTCTGAAACAGGAAGCCATAGAGCCATATAGCACCATGGTGATTCCCTTCGCCCGGTGGGTTATTACTCTTCCAAGCTTGACCCAGTGGCTGCGGGCCTGCCTGGATGCCTGCGAGCAGTAGCTGCATGTGAAAAGGCCGTTCTCGCCTCACGTGACATCGTAGGGCACTCTCCTCTGACAGTGCAGGTACCCCATGCAGTTTCTGTTATTTTGCTGGAGCAGAAAACTTCACACCTTTCTGCAGCTTGCTGGCTCAAGTACTCTTCCATACTGCTTGACATGCCCACCATCACAGTGAAACGATGCACAACACCTAACCCAGCCACTCTTATCCCCACGCGAGAGGATGGTGAGCCACACAGCTGCACTGCTGTATTGGGTGAAACTTGTACACCTCGGATCGACCTGTTAGATGTTCCCATCGAGAACTCTGACATTGTGTTATATGTAGATGGCTCCTCCTCACGCGATTCATGTGGAACTAACCGGGAGGGTTTTGCTGTGTGTTCTGATCATGCTACTCTTGTTTCAGGCTCATCGCCCAGACACTTCTCAGCACAGACTGCGGAACTTGTGGCGCTCACAGAAGCCTGTAAACTTGCGGAGGGTGAGTCGGACACCATCTACACTGACTCTCGCTACGCGTTTGGTGTGGTACATGGTTTTGGCGCCTTGTGGAGACACAGAAAGTTCCTGAAATCTGATGGGAAGCCCAACCTGAATGCTAACCAGGTAGCAGCACTGCTGGACGCCATCCTCCTACCTGCTCGCATTGCTGTACTGAAGTGTGCAGCACACACAGGTAAAACTGATTCTGTCTCCCGAGGAAATGCTGCCACCGATGCAGCCGCCAAAGCAGCCGCCGAAGGAGGCCTACCCTTCCAACTTGTCTTGGCGCCGCTGCCCACACCTAGCCTCGCTGATCTCCTGCTGTACAGTCATTTGCCTCCCAGCCAGAGAAATCTGGCGCAAACATGGCTGCACACTGGTCAAATCTGTCTGGCGCTCCCCTGATGGCCGCCCATGTCTGCCTAACCACTTCTTCCCATGTTTTCTAAAATGGGCACATGGGTTAGACCATGTGTCTAAAGGGGTGAAGCTACAAGCAGTAACATCGCTATGGTTCACCAAAGGATTTTTCCACAGCAGCTGAGAGGTGTTGCAAAAGGTGTCTCATTTGTGAGACCAACAATGTGGGTCTCACAGGTAAACACTGCAACCCCCCCCCCCCCCCGATATGCCTTTTGAACATCTAATGATGGATTTTATTGAATTGACACCAGCCGAGGGAAAGAAGTATTGTCTGATGGTAGTGGACATGTTCTCTAAGTGGGTAGAAGCATTCCCCACTAAAAGTGCAGACAGCAGTGCAGTGGCAAAAGCCCTCCTGTCAGAAATCATTCCCAAGTGGGATATCCCGGGGAAAATCACAAGTGATAATGGCACTCACTTTGTGAACCAGGCATTGAAGGAAATCAGCGAGCAACTAGGTTTCAAATTGCAAACACACTGTGCATATCACCCACAATCTGGAGGTGCGGTGGAGAGAATGAATGGCTCCTTAAAGTCCAAGCTGGTGAAGTGCTGTGAAGAAACTGGCCTCACGTGGCCAAAAGCACTTCCCCTCGTGCTGATGTATGTGCGCACACGGACCAAACCCCCAGTACACCTCAGCCCTTATGAGGTGTTATATGGACGACCTGCCAGAGAGGGGGCAGAACCCCCGAAATGGACAGGCATGTCCACAGAGTAGTGCAACAGCGAAATGACTGTGTACTGTCAAAATCTCTCCAGGATTCTCTCGCATGTACACAGAGCAGTGAAAGCAACCCTGCCCAGGCCAGCAGAAGGACCCCTGCACCCGTTCAAACCAGGGAACTGGGTGTTAGTGAAGGATTTCAGGAGGAGACACTGGAAGGCGAAGCGGTAGCTGGGCCCATTCCAAGTCCTACTGGCCACAAACAGCGGTGAAGGTTGGAGAACGAGTTACTTGGATCCACACCAGCCACTGTAAGCTGTTTGGAGGAGAATCACCTGGAATGGAGGAACAACCGGACGAGACAAGCGGGACAGAATAATCCCCGCACCTCATTCAGGTAGTAGGCAGTCTACCCTCTACCTGCAACGATGCAACAAGCCAGGAAGCAGCTCATCACTGGGGTAGCCCTGATGCTCTTCAGTGGGCTGATGATTGCCCTCTGGAACCCATTTTCCAGGAGACCAAACTTCCCGGGACAATGCCACGACTCCAAAGAAGACTCCTATTATTTAATCATAGGAGTGGATCAGGCCGGCGCAGACACAATGGGCATAATAAAGGTAAGACTACATCGTGCATTAAGCCCAAACCACAGTGTGACCCGTGCTAATGCAACGGAGGTCACCGCCACCATAGCCAAGCAAACATTCAGACCACCAAATACTTGGCTTGACTGGATAACATACACGGCCAGTGTAAGCAACATGACAGACTGTGTGGCCTGCTCTGCAGCCTGCCCCACACTGTTCACTGTGCCTGTCCCTTTATTGTTCTGGGAGAACAGACCAGGAATTGATTGCATGCTACCACTCCCCCCCCGTGTTCTCCCCATGCCTAACCAGAGTAAATGCCACCCCCGTAGGAGCTCCTGATGATTTATCGTGTGCTAAAATAATAAATGTCACAAAATGGGAAAATATGAGCAGCATTAACGTGGCTTGAGCCGATCTGTTCTGGTGGTGCGTTGACAAGGTGTTAAGTGGTGTGCCTACTCTGCCCAGCAGCTGGTCAGGAACCTGGACCATTGTGAGGTTGGCTCTCCCTATAGTGTTAGCAGGGTCCCACACCTCTGCAGAGACCCATGTGGGAAGGGCCCGTAGGACCACAACGCAAGATTTTGATTTGACTAAAAACTCCACAACTTATATAGACGCTATAGGTGTCCCCAGAAGTGTCCCTGATGAGTTTAAATTGGTTAACCAGGTTGCAGGGGCTTCGAGTCTATCTTCTTATGGGTAACTCCGAATAAGAATATGGACAGAATAAACTATGTCCATTACAACGTCCAGCGACTGGCCAAATCTGACACGGGATGCAGTGGCAGGCCTATCTGAACAGCTGGCTGCCGCATCCTTGATGGCCTGGCAGAATCGAATGGCTCTGGACATGCTCTTGGCTGAAAAAGGGGGGGTCTGCACTATGGTGGGTCCTCTGTGCTGCACTTTCATTCCAAAAAACACAGCTCCAGGCGGCACTGTAACCAGAGCCTTGGAAGGTTTGCAAACACTGTCATCCCAAATGACAGAGGACTCCGGCATTAATAACCCCTTAGACGGGTGGTTCAACAGACAGTTTGGGAAGTATAAGGCCATAGTGATGTCGTTGCTAATGTCCATAGCCACTTGTATTGCCATTCTCACATGATGCGGTTGCTGTCTGATCCCATGCCTCCGTACCCTATTGAGTAGATTAATCACAGTGGCACTGACAAGAGAAAGCGAGTCTCCCAAATTGCAGCTTACCCTGTTGAAAGCTGAAGATTACATTGATGATAGCGAGAGCGAGGATGATTGTGATGAGTGAAGTTATTTTTCCTGACACTGTAAGAATGATGGATATTGTGAAACCTTTTTGAATGTGCAATGTTGCTGATGTAATTAACAGAATGTTAGGAAGAGAAATCCTTGGTATTAGTGATTGGGATGCAATCAAGAGGGTGGGAATTGTAGTAGGATTTCTCTTTAATGTATTGTCTTGATGAAATGCTTTGATGTTACTTAGTTTAGTATGTCTGGTTCACACCTCATTCACACTGGGAAACAGACGGTGAGAACCTGGTGAATGTCTCCCAGGAGATGGAAGCTCACACAGGTAGGCTTGGCCCCACAGTGGGGGAGAGTCTCAAAGGTGTTAGAGGGTTTTCTGTTTAGAACCAAGGTGTGAACTGCAACAGTAAAAGCCTTTTGTTCTATGACTGTGTTTTAAAAAGGACCTGAACTGTTCATTGTCAGAGACAACTCTCAGTGCCGCCTGACTGACGTCTCTCCTCATGCATGGGAAATAAAGTGTTGGGTTTTAACTGCTCATCAGGTCTGCAGGCTTTGTTAATAAATTTCCACGACAACACACACACACATAAAGAGAGAGAGAGAGTATGCATAGTATGCAAATGGCTACCAAACAGCCATCATAATTTGTCATACAACGAGAAGAGGACAAATCAACAATTGACAATGTATAATTAATATTAAAATCTGTAACATAATGTATTGTTTGGAGTTTAGTCTGTTACTGTTACTATTTTTACCATTTGTTTTTGGAGCAACTGTAACCTACATAATTTCCTTAGGGATTAATAAAGTATTCTGGTTCTGATTGTTTCAGTATACATGACCTGCCATGATCCAATGACACATCTGCTTGCCTGTATCTTTTGCTCGTTTCTCCTCCACTTATTTTCTCTATTTTCTAAAATGAGGACCTGATGGCTTTGAACTTTTCTTGTCCATCTTCCATTGGTTTTAATTTTGCACTCCCGTATGAACACAAATCCCCCAACCCGAAGATCACCACAACATAACCTAACAAACCTACACCTTAGTTCACAGATTCACTTTGTCTAGGGTGTATTGCTGGGATTTCACACAACCCAGGATTCAAATCATGAATACATAATGGGCTTGGATTTACAACATTATGAATGAAATGTGCTCTATTTGGAAGCAGCAGGGTCCCCTCCACTTTCAACAGGTTGTGTGTGAGATTTTAAATCATCAAACTGTAAATTATAAATTTTAAATTGTTATTGATCTCTTTACCGCTAGTCCTAAAGTGGATACCTTTTTTCTTACTCTTCCTATATTTATTGTTTGTTTATTTGCACTGCTGTAACTGGAGCCTTGTCGTCTAGTCTCTCTATTGTACTGTATATAGCGAATATGAGAATAAAATTTACTTTGACTTCAGCACCAAGCAGGCGCTCGCGCTCACTTTTCGCATATAGAATTTCAAAAAGACATCGGTGCAAATTATAAGTCTGTATCATAATGTCTGGTGTTTTTGTGTTTGTTGGTTTGTTTTTATTTTGTTTTATTTTGCGAGTTGGTTATTAGATGCTGCTCCAGCCAGCCGGAGAAACCCCCGCCACCCTGCCCTCTCCTCCCTGTGCCGCAAGCAGCTGGCACACCTCACAAACGGAGGGCACCCTTACTCCCAGCAAATGGGCGATAGAAAACCGATCGGTGCCTATGCCATTTGCGCTGACTGATGTCGGGGCAGCATGAGTACAAGCAATTTTTTTAATTTTTTTATTTTTTGCAGATGCCCGTGATGCCACCCCCACCATGATGCCGCCCCGGGCAACCGCCTGTGTCGCCCGTATCAAAAACCGCTATTGTAATTAGGTAACCACTGCTCATCTTGCTTGACCCAACAGGTCAAGGGTTCTGCTATGACAGTTGTCAGAGGAGAACCAGCATGACTTTGCAGTGGCAAAAATGGAATCTGTTGCATGTATGGTGATTAGCACCACTTTCAAACCAATACTCTAGTTTTCATTAAAGTACTGAGGGAGTAGCCACTTCCTAACCTCACTGGATACTCAAATTCTTTCTTTCATTTTATTGCTCTCCTTTTCTGTGTCTAAAGAAGAAAAACAAAAATAAACAAAAATGTTTTTAAAAATTACACAATCCTCTATTTTCTCTCAGCCAGTTTTTTTAAGCCATTCTTTTGGTTAAATAATTGGATACATTTTATAGACCTCTTTAATTTTTCTTCAATGCTTACAAGGGCAATGCTTACAATTTTTGTCAGTTTGCTTCTTTACATGACCCCAGTGGGTTTTAAATGAAACAGTTAAGATGTTATTTTAATGCAGACCTTCAGCTTTAATTCAAGGGTTTTGAAAAAGTATTTCACTAATTGTTATAAAGTACTGAAATATTTAATAATAATACTATAAATTTCATATACATGGGCCCCATTCTTTTAGAGATAAAAGATGTGAGACATTGCAGAGAGCCTTTATAAAGACACATAAAAAATATAAGTTATGTTAAAACTTGCATGTTTAAAAATACTTATTTGTACATCCACAATATTCTTAATATAGTCTGGTTACAGAGTTTAAATTCCTCCCTCAGTGTTCCCTCTGTGTGATCCAACTTCTCTGAATATGCAAAGTAGTGTGGTACAGGAATGAGATTCTGACTTGCACCAAA
Source organism: Aulonocara sp. 'chitande type north' Nkhata Bay (assembly GCF_057382095.1). Taxonomy (NCBI): domain Eukaryota; kingdom Metazoa; phylum Chordata; class Actinopteri; order Cichliformes; family Cichlidae; genus Aulonocara; species Aulonocara sp. 'chitande type north' Nkhata Bay. Next base: position 58,048,797 of record NC_141350.1, read on the forward strand.
CACTTTTTTTTTTCTTTTTGTAACAGTGTAGATAGCAAAAACTTGTCAGATAAACAAGTCAACAGTCTGGCACTTCCTTAAAAAGCAGGAATCCACTGGCTAGCTCAGAATCACCAGAAGGCCTGGAAGACAACTAAAGTGGATGACTGTAGATTTTTTTCCATGATTAAGAAGTTTAGGGAAATTCCTTCACAACATCTTGCCAAGTCAAGAACATTTTTGATGATGTAGGTATATCGTCGAAGTCTGCAATTGCAAAATTCTTTCATGAATGTAAATACATGGGATTTTTACAATAATTTGCAAACTACTGCTTAGAGTACAAGTTCACAAAGTCAAAAAAATATCTCAAAGAAAAAACCAAAATATAGTTGAGTCAGAATAATGATAAGATAACTATAGCTATGGTGAAGAAAAGTGGCAGCTCATGCACTTTTGTTTGGTTTTTTTTTATTTCTTTTGTTTTATCTATAAAACTCAAACATGTGATATGATATTTCAATTTTATATATCTTAGATCTGCTGCACATTGTTAAAGATACTTCATTGAGGTAACATCATACAAAAATAAATAAATAAATCTTTCCTGCATCCATTTCAAATTAAAAGCACTCAAGTCTTTCACTCAACAGAAACACTGGCCTTTAGGTTTTGATTATGTCATATTTGTATGAACTTACTGTAGACAGATTTGAATGATGAAATATTCAAATATTTCAAATGATCTTTTAAAATAATTCATTGTAAGTACCATTTTTCTTGAAAGACAAGAATTATTTTCTGAGAGGTATTCATTTTCGATTTCAATGAGCTGTATATACTTTCTATTAACATTTTATTTTTATTTATTTTTCCATTTCTTCCATTGTCATATTTTGGAGACAGTAGTGTTGGACTTTGATGCACACTATATAACACACAATAGTGACATCATATGTTCTGAAGTATTTACCATATAGATTTAGCAATTTTCTGGTTTTTTGCCATTTCAGAAATACAGGCTAGATGTCTCCTAAAGGATTGGGTTCATATTCTTCATGGTTCAGATTGAAAATTAATTCATTAATTAATCAATTACCTTAGAGTTTATGGCAAGTGTCTGTTGGAGTTGGGTGCATCTCGGCACTTCTTTGAATGAGCACTTAAGTCACTGGTGCCACCGGTGGCATTCAGACGACCCCGGGCACCCTGTGTGGCACGTTGGCTATTCTCCGCCAATGACATCACAGAGACAGACTCAGTGTCAGACTGTACACTGTTGCTCCAGTCATTACTCCAGCTGCAGAGACAGGGAGGGCGTTGTTTACATAATGACAGTCTTTAGGCCTGTAGACCATTAAAGCAATTAATATGGGAAAAATTTCTGCACTGAATATCTTCTTTCTGTTATCAAAGTATGTTTTGTATTCCAGGTTATGTATGAACTATGTATGAACATGTATGCAATTTAAAATGCAAGTGTTAATTCTGTCATCAGGAAAAACCAGTACCCAGTAAATTTTTTCTGATCTTATTCATCTTTTATCTTACTAGATGAAACAATTTTCTACATCTAAAGAGAAGTGACCTTTTCAAAAGCATAGCAAAATAATAGTAGAGTAGTTGTCCGCAATGTTCACCAGGAGGTGGACACACCGGGGGGGACAGAAGGACTTGAGTCCATTTGGATTGAGACCATCAGGACTAGCACACATTGACTGAGGTATTGTCAGTGCAGACCTTATCTTATGGTACCTCATAACTCAAACTTTCTTGATGAGCTGTGACCTCTGCCCCAGCTTCCTTCAAAAGGCCTTCTTTCCCTCCTTAATACTTAAAAAAGGCATTTAAAACAAAGTGGTTTCTTGGCTCTAATACTTGCCTTCTTGTTCCCTAACTTGAATATACTTAATTTTTGTGGATCCGAATTTGTTTTTGGGAAAATGGTAAACATGTTATATTCTCACTGCACATGATGCTGGATACTGCGTTTGCCTCTGAAAAAAGGCAACCAATGAGAGAGGTTTTTACACTGGGAGGAATCTTGGAGTAATTTTTGGTCAGGATATTTCCCTGAGCACACACAATAAGCAAATATGTAGAACTGTCTTCATTCATTTGGACAATATCAGTAAAATTTGAAATATCCTGTCTCAAAATGATGCTTAAAAGCTAGTTCTCACATTACTCCTAACACTGGACTACAGCAATTCATTATAATCAGGTCGCTCTGAAATATTCCTGAAAAGCCTTCAGTGGTTCTAGAACACTGCAGCAAAAGTAGTAATAGGAACTAAATAAAAAGAGGCCCTAATTCTCCCATATTAGCTTCTCTTTATTGGCTTCCCGTTATTCTAAAAGAGGAGCCTGCAGACTGACTCCCTGTTCCAGGAGTTTTATCTGTCCTGCTGTTCTTACTATGCCAAGTTGATAGCCTTTCCAGCAGACCACAGCATGACAGACTTGGAGAACTCATCACAGCACTGTCCTCAACCATGGCACACCCCAGGGCTTCGTTCTCAGCCCACTCTCATATTCACTTTTCACACAAGACTGCACCCCTATTCATAACACAATTTTTATATACAATTTTGCAGATGACACAGCCGTGGTGGGGATGATAACCGACAACAATGAGACGACCTACAGAGAGGAGGTCCAGGGATTCACATCCTGGTGTTAGAACAACCACTTGCTCCTCAGTACCAGCAAGACAAATGAGCTTGTTGTTCACTTCAGGAAACATAAAATGGATACATCACATGCCAGTGGACAAACTCTTTTTTAATTCCCTCCCCTCTGGCAGGCTCACAGTCATGAGAGCACAGACAGTATTTTTGCTCTCATGACATGCTCTCATGCTCTTAACAACAATTAAAACTTCACATGTGAATTCAACAACCCATGCATGTAGAACTCAGCAGCTACCCACACAAAGAAGCCATGATACATGCAAGGGTTTCTGCTTTGTGAGTGTTGTTATAGATTCACTCTCTCACAGGTAACTCTATTCTCAAAGCTGAATTCTGCTCAGTCTAATCAACCCGACTTTCCTCAGGTGATAGGACAGAGCAAATTTTATATTTGTTTAAATCTGGAAACTTATATTTACTCAGATGACTATTTTTAAACATTTTTTACTTCTCTTAGGAATGACTTGTGCTCCTTATTATGATGATTTATTTTCATAAAAATATGTATCATATTGTACAACAGACTAACTGGACAGGAGTCGAGAGACTTCATAACCTTTGCATTTTAAGATTTCTGGAACATTAAAGTACTCCAGAAACAGTTTTCAGTAATTCCACAGCTACACAGAAAAAATAACTGTTGATAATTAATTTGGCAAACTCATTTTCCAAGTTATAAAAAAAATCTGTTTAAAACTGTGCTTATGTTGATGCCACAGTATAACTCGGTTTAATGCTGTGAACTGGCCTTGTCTATTAAAAATGCTGTAAGGTTAATCTGAGTGTTGGGGCTTTCTTTATATTGCTGTGAGATGCTTATCTTACATCATAAATCACCTTGAGGTGGCTGTTGTTGTGAATTGACACTATATAAAAACTGAATTTGATTTAATTTATAATAACTCGTGTCTGGGACCTTCACTGAAAGTTCCTCTGTAGAGGAAGCAAGTAAAGTCTGGGGGTTATGGCTCGCTCATGCTACCCTATGCTCTAATTATGGGGGTATCACAAAGCTGGGTACTGGAAAGGAGGGTTTGTCTGTTAGTCGAGCCTCAGATTCTGGAGAAACATTGTGGTTTTTGTGCTGATCATGGAATGCTGAACCATCTCTTTAGACTCTTAAGGATATGTGAGGGTGCATGGGAGTTTTACCATCCAGACTACATATATTTTGAGCACTTGGAAAAAGCTTTTGAGTGTGTCTCTCAGAGTATCGTTTGGGGGAGTTTCTAGAGTATGCGGTATCTGGCCTGCACAACTGTTGTGAGAGCTTGGTCTGCATTGCTGCCAATAGGTTGTACTCATTTTTGGTGCATGTTGGACTCTTTGTCACAGATTCTGGTGTCCTCAGAATTTCATCCCTGCTTTTTGTAGATAAAGTGGATCTGTTGGTATCATGAGGTGGTGACCTCCAGTTTGCACTGAAGCGTTTAGATGCAGCAGGACTGAGAATTAGCACCTCAGAATAAGATCCTCAGCTATAAAAGACTGGAATACCCAGTACAGGTCCAATGTGAGATTCTACCCAAAGTAGAAAAAGGGAGCGCTGAATGTAAAAGCGAAGCTGTCAATTTACCGCCAGATCTGTCCCCACCCTCGACTATGGTCACAAACTTTGGGTAGTGACTGAATGAGGTTGCAAATACAAGCCCTGGGAATGCTTTGGTGTTGTCCTTATAAATGGGAGGAGGTGGCTGGGGAGAGGGAGATCTGGGCTCTCTGCTTAGAGTGCTGGATGGCGATCTAGCCTCCGATAAGGGGAAGAATTCTGATGGATGGATGCGTGGATAGAATGGTTGTAAACAGCCAGTCACAGAAAAAGCACTCTACATATATAGGGTTCACTTTGGTCAATATCTATTCAAGTGCTCAGTGGGCTAAGAAGTTGCCTGTAGAGTTTAAAATTATGTACAGTGATCCCTTGCTATATCGCGGTTCACTTTTCGCGGCCTCGCTGTTTCGCGTATTTTTGGGGGGTCCAGTTTTGCTTCTTTTTTTTACCGCACATTGAGTTCTGTGTCCTGATCGGCTGTAGACCAAATTGTCAAATTTACATAAATCTTCGCTAGCAGAAGACAACAAACACAACAGTGTCAGCATCAAAGGATTACAAGGCACATTAAGCAAAACCAAACAATCAGATAAGTCAAGCTTTATTCAACTTATTCTTCTTGCTTTCTCTACTTCCGCACCATTGATTCATTAATTTTGCATTCTCTCGCAGCTGCTCTATTCCCATGTTCTTGACCTGAAAAGAGGGTTTGATCTTTGGTTTCATTCTATAATACTGGACTTATTTTTCTATGAAGGTTTGAACTTTGCGATTCTTTAAACAAGAGTGAAACGTGTGAAAATGTCGATGCCTGTCTGAGAAAACTATAAAGTGTGTAGTGAGGTGTTTTACGGCCTTAAAAACATCTATAATAATTGATAAGATAAGATAAGATGACCTTTATTAGTCCCACAGGTGGGAAATTTGTTTCGTTACAGCAAAAGTGCAAAGTTATGTAGCAGAAATTAGAAAACACTGGAATGCAATAAAATAAAATACTATATACAATAGAATAAAATAGAATAATATATACAATAGAATACAAATGTTATATACAACTTTGCGGATTTCACCTATCGCGGGTTATGTTTAGAACGTAACACCCACGATAAACGAGGGAACAACTATATATAGTTTTTCTTGGTGTTCTTACTCTTGTCTTGATCATTAGGTCACTAACAAGCAAGATGGATGAACTAATAGCGTTACTCTGGAGTCTGATGGAGTATCTGGAGTGTAGCCTGATGTGCTTTAGTGAAATACAGATGAAACAGGACATTCCCGATGACAGTGTATCTATTGAAGGCTTCCACACTGTTCGGGGTGGCAGTGACAGCTTGGTGAGTGGTAAGCAGAAAGGAGGGGGCTTGCTGTTCTTGTTAACAACCGATGGGCTAGACCTGCTCATATCTCAATCAAAGAACTAATTTGTTGCCCGGACAATTTATTTATTTAAAAAGGGACAATACAGTTTAACATTTAAACAGTTTCAATTTGGAGCATGAAACTGATATGCTGCACATAGAGTTTATAGGTATCACAAATTCATAAACATTCATTTTTTTTGTCACTTTTTGGCTTTTATATTCAAAATCCAAACAAACAAAATTACAACATTCAATTAAATAAAACCATAATACAACATGGCTCAAACCAATTAACTGTGTATTTTGAAAAATCAAATTTAAACAGTTTACACAGACTGTCTTTTTGACACTATAAGCAAGGGGTGTCAAACTCAAATACACAGTGGGCCAAAATTCAAAACTGGAACAAAGTCGCGGGCTAACGCTAATATTTATTGAAAAAAAAAATCTTCCTCTAGATATAAGAACGAATCTTTTCTTATGGACTCAAACAAGTTTTGCTGAAAAACTGAATATGGAACAAGCAAAGCTTAATACTAAACAATATATATATTAACTGTATAATACCAGTAGGCCAGCTCTAATAGTAATTTGGTATGGCTCCGCGGGCCAAATGTACAGGGAGTGCAGAATTACTAGGCAAATGAGTATTTTGTCCACATCATCCTCTGCATGCATGTTGTCTTACTCCAAGCTGTATAGGCTCGAAAGCCTACTACCAATTAAGCATATTAGGTGATGTGCATCTCTGTAATGAGAAGGGGTGTGGTCTAATGACATCAACACCCTATATCAGGTGTGCATAATTATTAGGCAACGTCCTTTCCTTTGGCAAAATGGGTCAAAAGAAGGACTTGACAGGCTCAGAAAAGTCAAAAATAGTGAGATATCTTGCAGAGGGATGCAGCAGTCTCAAAATTGCAAAGCTTCTGAAGCGTGATCATCGAACAATCAAGCGTTTCATTCAAAATAGTCAACAGGGTCGCAAGAAGCGTGTGGAAAAACCAAGGCGCAAAATAACTGCCCATGAACTGAGAAAAGTCAAGCGTGCAGCTGCCAAGATGCCACTTGCCACCAGTTTGGCCATATTTCAGAGCTGCAACATCACTGGAGTGCCCAAAAGCGCAAGGTGTGCAATACTCAGAGACATGGCCAAGGTAAGAAAGGCTGAAAGACGACCACCACTGAACAAGACACACAAGCTGAAACGTCAAGACTGGGCCAAGAAATATCTCAAGACTGATTTTTCTAAGGTTTTATGGACTGATGAAATGAGAGTGAGTCTTGATGGGCCAGATGGATGGGCCCGTGGCTGGATTGGTAAAGGGCAGAGAGCTCCAGTCCGACTCAGACGCCAGCAAGGTGGAGGTGGAGTACTGGTTTGGGCTGGTATCATCAAAGATGAGCTTGTGGGGCCTTTTCGGGTTGAGGATGGAGTCAAGCTCAACTCCCAGTCCTACTGCCAGTTTCTGGAAGACACCTTCTTCAAGCAGTGGTACAGGAAGAAGTCTGCATCCTTCAAGAAAAACATGATTTTCATGCAGGACAATGCTCCATCACACGCGTCCAAGTACTCCACAGCGTGGCTGGCAAGAAAGGGTATAAAAGAAGAAAAACTAATGACATGGCCACCTTGTTCACCTGATCTGAACCCCATTGAGAACCTGTGGTCCATCATCAAATGTGAGATTTACAAGGAGGGAAAACAGTACACCTCTCTGAACAGTGTCTGGGAGGCTGTGGTTGCTGCTGCACGCAATGTTGATGGTGAACAGATCAAAACACTGACAGAATCCATGGATGGCAGGCTTTTGAGTGTCCTTGCAAAGAAAGGTGGCTATATTGGTCGCTGATTTGTTTTTGTTTTGTTTTTGAATGTCAGAAATGTATATTTGTGAATGTGGAGATGTTATATTGGTTTCACTGGTAAAAATAAATAATTGAAATGGGTATATATTTGTTTTTTGTTAAGTTGCCTAATAATTATGCACAGTAATAGTCACCTACACACACAGATATCCCCCTTAAATAGCTAAAACTAAAAACAAACTAAAAACGACTTCCAAAAACATTCAGCTTTGATATTAATGAGTTTTTTGGGTTCATTGAGAACATGGTTGTTGTTCAATAATAAAATTATTCCTCAAAAATACAACTTGCCTAATAATTCTGCACTCCCTGTAATTAGGCTGCGGGCCAAATTTGGCCCGCGGGCCAGAGTTTGACACCTATGCTATAAGCCAACTGCCATGTTTAGGTCAAAAAACACTGTTGGCACAACTTTATCATCATCTAAATTGCACATAACATTCTCAGCAAAGTAACGGTTTTCATTTTTTGTAGAACATCTAAAACCAAAATGTGTTGGATGAAACAGTTGATTGATTGGTTGATGATCAGTTAATTGTTCTGCCATAACCTTTTCAAGTAACTTTGATAGAACAGGAAAATGGAAATTACACAATTATTACTATTAAATTTATGTGCCATAGAACCATTGTCTCTGATAACACAGGTAAACAAAAACATGTTTGTAATAATCAGAAACACAACACACTTTTCTAAACCAGTTTATAGATCTGCTTTTAGTTTTTTTTCTCACATTAACTTTTTGAATTATGAGTAATATTAATTTGCAATGGATTTGCATAGTGTCTTTATTAAACCACAGGCACCAATCAATTAACTGTTTCAGTACTCAATAAATATTCAGGTCAGTGTCAGTCAGCTACCACCATTTATTTAAAAACCCTTGTGTATACTATGTCTGGATTTGTACAGTACAGCATCCACAAGTAGTCAGTCAGTGGTGGACAGCTATTCAAAGGCCATTTTCTTGTATTTGTGTCAGTGTTGATGGTATACTTGCACACAAACCACTACATTGGACACTGATGTGTCACTCCTTACCCTGGCGTATGACGTGTTTCCTTGTAATTATTGTTATTTAACCCTTTTATGCATTAATTATGACAACCTCAATCAGGATATTTTCTTAAATATTTTATTCATCTTTTTTTATGCCTAAAGATGAATAAAAATACTTAAGAAAAAAAATCCTGATTGAGGTTGTCATAATTCACGCATAAAACGGTTAACTTAATGTCCTGATGAAAACACTCCCTGTTCATCACTCACCATGCCAAGATTTTCTGGAAATAATTTGAGGTAAGAGTGCAGGAAATGTTTTTTTATTGACATTCGACAACCCAGTTTCTGGTAGGAATTAAGCAGATGCTGAACTCCTTCCTTTTATGCAGGTGACTAGGTAATGCCCAGAAAGCTTTCGAGCCACTTGAGCGCCTCCCAAACTTTCATCCTGCAAAACAGTCTTGATCTGCAGACCAATAAATATCCCTTCCTTCATTTTTGCAGGATTCATCTTTGGAAACCTTTCAGCAAGGTACTGAAAACCTGATGAGTTTGCTTTGCTCATGGCCTTGACAAGATTTTTCATCAAGCCTACCTCAAGGCAGAGGCAGAAACCTGACAGTGCTTGTTCCTGGCTCCTAGGCATCTTATGGCTGCCAGTCACGCTTGATATAATGTTCCACAGTAGATCGGCTGTACCTCAGGCACAGGAAACAGCATTATTTGGTGAATTCTCCTCGCATTCCAATCAAAATACCAATCACCTTCAGATCACCACAGATGTTCCACTAAGGATTTTTATACGTGACTAATTCAAACAGTGTCTTCATATTGTCATAGGACTCCTTTAGATAAACAGAATGGGCAATCGGCATACTTGGTTTGGCATTTCCAATATGGAGTAGGACTGCCTTCAAGCTTCTTTGTGAAGAATCAATGAAGAGACGCCATTCAGCGGGAACATGCTCTTGTGACAAACTGCTAAATGTTGATGTTCTGTTGATGTCATGACAATAGCACAGTGAGCCATCAGGAGTGAAGAACGCTGTCAAGTTATGACTTTGACTTCTGTAGTGAATTTACAGTAACACCCTTGGTAAGCACATTCTTCTGCTTAACCCTCAAAGCAATAAAGTTTGTCTTTTGACAGATTCAGATCACAAACGAGATTGTTCAGCTCTACTTGTGTAAAAGTCTCTGGTTCTGAATCTTCATTGGTCACGTAATCAGGATCTGATGACTCTGGATTGTAACTAGATCCGCCTTGAATATGTTCCTTACCACCTTCTACAGAAGCTAATCCATCATGTGGTCATCATGAGGAACAGACCTTATTGTAGAATCCAGGGTGGGATATATACAATTTTGTGCTTGTTTTTTCAGAGAATCCTTTTGTCTTCAATTAAGATGGCGGCGCGCACAGACGCAGCAGCTCTATGCGCTCCACTTAGGTGCCTTTCCTTTTTGTTTCCCCTCTTTTTATTATTCTTTTGTTTATCTTATTATGTAAAGCCAAATTTTCCGACAACCATCTGGAATTATGCAAGATCGGATATAAGAGCCAGATCCCAATTACCAGTGATTATCAGAGGGTGCACAACATCCCCCCGGAGATAGCCAGAACATCGGGTTCTCCGTGGATTGTTATTGGCTCTGCCAAGAAACGCAGGCGGCGGAAGGAACGCAAACTGGTGCACAAACACTAAGATCATCACCACAGTCTGCTCCCCGGACATAGAGGAAATGTCTGTCATGTGCAGACCTTTCTACTTGCCCAGAGAACTGCCTGCAGTGCTAATAACAGCAGTCTACATACCACCAGACGCTAATGCTAGCTCAGCCCTTGCATACCTGCATGACATAATCTCTGAACAGCAACGGACATACCCAGAGGGAGTACACATCATTGCAGGGGATTTCAACAGAGCATGCTTAAGAACTGTGCTGCCTAAATTTGTACAACATGTGAAATACCCTACGAGAGGAAATAACACCTTGGATCATGTTGACTCAAATATTAAGCAAGCCTACAGATCTGTTCCCCTCCCCCACCTGAGTATGTCCGACCACCTCTCCCTACTCATTGTCCCGGCATACACACCACTCAGGAAAAGGACAAAGTCCACCATCAGAACCATTTATACCATTTCTGAGGAAGCTCTCGCTCAATTGCAGGACTGTTTTGCTCTCAAAGAGTGGAGTGTCTTTGAACAGGATGACCTAGAGACTCACAGAACCGCAGTGCTGGGTTACATCAAACACTGCATAGACACTGTCACCACAGAAAAGCGGGTCCGGGTCTACCCCAACTGTAAACCATGGATGACAAGCAAGGTTCAGTCACTGTTAAAGGTACGCAACTGTGCATACAAATCTGGGGACCAGGACATGTACAGCAGAGCAAGAGCAGACCTTAAAAAGGCATCAGAGCAGCAAAACTGGACTATTCAAACAAGCTATCAGATCACCTCTCTGATAACAACTCCAGGAAGGTATGGGAGGGCCTGAAACACATAACCAATTACAAAGCCAATGGGACAAATATAGATAATATGGACAGCTCGTTAGCAGAGGAACTTAACCATTTTTTAACCGCTTCGAGAAAACTGCAGTCACCCCCACCATGCACACCACCCTGCCCACAGCGTCCTCTGAGCACAGCCCCCACACATTTAGCCTCCAACAACATCAGGTCCGCAATGTGTTCAGAGCAGTAAATCAGAGGAAAGCTGCTGGGCCCGACGGAATACCTGGTAGAGTGCTCAAAGCCTGTGCCTCCCACCCAGCTTCGACCCCCACCAGTTTGCCTATAAGGCAGACTGAACTCCTAGTGTCCTTCTACCGTGCCACTATCGAGAGTGTGCTGGTGCACGCCATCCCTGTGTAGTACACTGGTTGCACAACAGCTGACAAGAAGAGACTACAGAGGGTCATCAAAACTGCAGAGAAGGTGATTGGCTGTCCACTCCCCTCCCTGGACTTAATTGCCAGCTCAAGATGTCTCTCCAGAGCCAGGGGAATTATAAAGGACCACCTCCATCCTAACCTCCACCTCTTCAACATCCTGCCCTCTGGAAAAAGGCTCAGATCCATCAGGTGCAAAACCAGCAGACTAAAGAACAGCTTCTTCCCGTGGGCTGTCAGAACTCTTAATGCAAACTAAGAATGTGTAAAGACTTCCCCAACACATCCACTCTGACAGTGCTGTTGATCATCTATGTGCAATATCTAAGTCTTTCCATGTTCTGTGCAATATTTTTGGCTCATGTGCAATATTTTGGTCCCAGTCTATTTCAATGTTTCTTACACATACACCATTGTATATAGTTTCACTCACATATATGTATACATATACACTGCTTTTTATTGTATTTATTTATTTTCCCCCCTTCGTTGTATATTGGTTTCTCTTCTTCTTACTTTTGCACCTTTGTGGTCTAGCTACCCAATTTCGCTGTGCAAGAAACTGCACAATGACAATAAATAGCTCTAAGTCTCTAAGTCTCTAAGTCTTCACATGGCAAAAATAGCAATCATTGAGATGATCTCACGGTTTCTGCCACACCATCAGGATTGCAAATAGCATTGCTGCTTTTTGCAGAGTTAGCAAGTCCACTGGAACAACTGTTGCAGGAGAAATGTTGACCCCAAGATTTATCCTGGTCACCCAGTGGACAGCCAAAGTACAATTTGTATATCTTCTTAAGGTCTGTGGTAATTAGGCAATGTTGTGCTTTAGTTGTTAATGAACCACCCAAGTAACAGAAACTGTCTAGGGCGCAGAGCAATTGCAATTTTTGGTATGAATTAACCAAAAAAAAAAAAAAAAGAACTCTGCTAGCTAGCATAATGGACAGGTTTTTGACGGGGCTCGCACACAAACGAAAAGCAGAAGTTGAAGCATCACCAAATATGCATACAAACCCACTTCCTTCCAAACCAAAAAGCAGAAAATATGATGAAGCATTTCTTGCGCTTGGCTTCACCTGCACAACGGTGGGTAATGAGTAGGGATGGGTATCAAAAACCGGTTCTTGTTGAGAACCGGTTCCCACTGTTTCAATTCCTTGGAATTGTTTGCCATTTTTGCAAACGATTCCCTTATCGATTCCAGTTTCCCCGAATGACGTCACCACGTTGCGGAGCGTCATTTACCTGGCAGGAAACATGGCGGCTCAAACGCTCAAAAGTTTGGTTATACTTTTCGAGAACAGATGACAACAGGGCAACTTGCAATACTTGTAAAGTATAAAGTAGATATTTTGTTTAAGGGAGGAAACACTACGAATATGCAAAAGCATTTTCTCACAAAACGCACAATGACCTTAAATGAATGTCGTGTTTTTAATTCCGCTCCGGACTCGTGAATCTCAACCCAGCAGCAGCGGTAACGTTTGCACGTCTTCTCCCGTTAATGCGGCAGGTAAATAATCAACTAACAGTGCATATTATGTTAGCGTGATCTGCCTTATTACAAAACCTGCCATTACTGTGCATTTAGGTGACCATGATGAGCGAGACAGACAGAGTCTGGCTCAGATGCTGGCAGTTCTCGCTGCAGTCTATTACTAGTAATACTATAACTTTTTTATACATGGGCCCATACTGGTAATGACTGATGTCATCGCCACAGTCAACTACATTAAAACACGACCTGTGAAAGCCCAGATTTTTTCGGCACTGTGTGAAGAAATGGGCTCCAACTACACAGCCGTTTTGTATCACAGCGAGTCCCAATGGCTGTCATGTGGGAAGGAGAGAGGTCTTTGAACTGCGAGATGAGATCCGCAGCTTTTTGAAGAAAGAGGGCAGTGATCTTACCAACAAATTTAACTGTAACAACTTTCTCATGAAACTGGCATACCTCAGTGACATGTTCCTGAAACTCAATGAACTAAATTTACAGATGCAGGGCAGGAACACTCACCTCCCACATCTGACAGATAAAGTCACATCATTTGTCAGAAAACTTGAAATGTGGAAGCAACGAGTGAAAGATAGAAACGTGGACTCATTTGAGAATTTGAAATCATTCATTGAAGACAACAAGCTGCAGAATACAGTGATCCCATGCATGAACAAACACGTCTGCCCTTCAGAAACATTTCCAGAGACATTACCTGGTGCAAGATTCCAAATAATATGACTGGATCCGTGACCCCTTCAGTCCAACACCCCCTGCTGACTTCAGCACATACAAGGAGGAACAGTTCATTGATCTTACCTGTGATTCAACTAAGAGGCTGCAGTTTAATTCAAAGACCCTGAAGATCTTCTTGTAAAACAAATTGCAAAAAAGCAAAAAAAGTTTGGGTGCCACTGATCTATTCAGTTGTGTAAATCCACAAGAGCAGTAAAACTTAGAGCAGTAGTAGCCCAGCTCAGTTAATCACAGTTTGTGAAAAATCTGCTGGAGTTCTCAATAGAAAGTTCTTTGAGTTGTGATTATTTTCCCTATTGACTACAATTTTAGGGTTCCTCCATGTGCTGAATCCCACTTTAATCCCTTCCATACTCATTTTGCTGGTTAGAGACAAGAAAAAGTTTGGGGTTTTTTTCCTTCTTTTTCAATTTCCATCTTCTACTAAAGTAATTCAAGTATAAGCTGGGCTACTATAGCGCCAGGTTCAGTTAACTTTGTAAAAAAACTGCTGGTTGAATCATCTTCCAACAAGCAACAACTTTTTACTTTCTTAATTGGAGTATATTTCAGAGCCTGTACTTTTTCGCTTTTATTTGAGTAAAGAAGTTGAATTAGTAAATGGACTTATTCTTATACAGGGAGTGCAGAATTATTAGGCAAGTTGTATTTTTGAGGAATAATTTTATTATTGAACAACAACCATGTTCTCAATGAACCCAAAAAACTCATTAATATCAAAGCTGAATGTTTTTGGAAGTCGTTTTTAGTTTGTTTTTAGTTTTAGCTATTTAAGGGGGATATCTGTGTGTGTAGGTGACTATTACTGTGCATAATTATTAGGCAACTTAACAAAAAACAAATATATACCCATTTCAATTATTTATTTTTACCAGTGAAACCAATATAACATCTCCACATTCACAAATATACATTTCTGACATTCAAAAACAAAACAAAAACAAATCAGCGACCAATATAGCCACCTTTCTTTGCAAGGACACTCAAAAGCCTGCCATCCATGGATTCTGTCAGTGTTTTAAACTGTTCACCATCAACATTGCGTGCAGCAGCAACCACAGCCTCCCAGACACTGTTCAGAGAGGTGTACTGTTTTCCCTCCTTGTAAATCTCACATTTGATGATGGACCACAGGTTCTCAATGGGGTTCAGATCAGGTGAACAAGGTGGCCATGTCATTAGTTTTTCTTCTTTTATACCCTTTCTTGCCAGCCACGCTGTGGAGTACTTGGACGCGTGTGATGGAGCATTGTCCTGCATGAAAATCATGTTTTTCTTAAAGGATGCAGACTTCTTCCTGTACCACTGCTTGAAGAAGGTGTCTTCCAGAAACTGGCAGTAGGACTGGGAGTTGAGCTTGACTCCATCCTCAACCCGAAAAGGCCCCACGAGCTCATCTTTGATGATACCAGCCCAAACCAGTACTCCACCTCCACCTTGCTGGCGTCTGAGTCGGACTGGAGCTCTCTGCCCTTTACCAATCCAGCCACGGGCCCATCCATCTGGCCCATCAAGACTCACTCTCATTTCATCAGTCCATAAAACCTTAGAAAAACCAGTCTTGAGATATTTCTTGGCCCAGTCTTGACGTTTCAGCTTGTGTGTCTTGTTCAGTGGTGGTCGTCTTTCAGCCTTTCTTACCTTGGCCATGTCTCTGAGTATTGCACACCTTGTGCTTTTGGGCACTCCAGTGATGTTGCAGCTCTGAAATATGGCCAAACTGGTGGCAAGTGGCATCTTGGCAGCTGCACGCTTGACTTTTCTCAGTTCATGGGCAGTTATTTTGCGCCTTGGTTTTTCCACACGCTTCTTGCGACCCTGTTGACTATTTTGAATGAAACGCTTGATTGTTCGATGATCACGCTTCAGAAGCATTGCAATTTTGAGACTGCTGCATCCCTCTGCAAGATATCTCACTATTTTTGACTTTTCTGAGCCTGTCAAGTCCTTCTTTTGACCCATTCTGCCAAAGGAAAGGACGTTGCCTAATAATTATGCACACCTGATATAGGGTGTTGATGTCATTAGACCACACCCCTTCTCATTACAGAGATGCACATCACCTAATATGCTTAATTGGTAGTAGGCTTTCGAGCCTATACAGCTTGGAGTAAGACAACATGCATGCAGAGGATGATGTGGACAAAATATTCATTTGCCTAATAATTCTGCACTCCCTGTATAGCACTTTTCTACTCTTCCGAAGTACTCAAAGCGCTGTATACAACATGCCACACTCACCCAATCACACCCATTCTCACAAGCACTTTCTCTATACATAGTGCTTTCTAACTACTACACATTCATACTCTGATGGACGCATCACAGAGCAACTTGGGGTTAGTATCTTGCCTAAGGATACTTGACATGCAGACTGGAGCCAGGGATCAAACCACCAACCTTCCGATCAGTAGGTGACCTGCTCTACCTCCTGAGCTACAGCCACCCCTAGTACTTCAAGTTTTAATGGAGTTTTTTTTTTTTGGTCTGTACTTCTAAGTAAGTACAGAATGTCTGTATTTTTGCCACTCTGGGTGAGAGTAATATAAAGCTTTAGCTTTATGTAATTTCAAGACTATGATCAGTATTACTTTAGTAGTTAATGCTGTTTTTAGAGCAAAATCTATTGTTCACTAGTTTTTTCACAAGTTAATTTATTTCACTATCTAAAAATGGAAGGCAATTTTCAGCTATATTTCAACTAACACTTGATTTGACACTTGACACACAGATTAAAAGTAAAGCTCAATTCTACGAGGAAAATCAAATTCCCACACAGCTTTTCTTAAAGTGTGCACTGAGTTTAAGTGTTAATGGTTCTAATGACCAAAGTCACATATGTGCTAAACAGTGTCCCACGTACCCTACATAGTTTGCTCTGGCAACAAATTCAATTACTACATTATATAGTGTCCTCTTGTGTTACCTGGACCCCGACCAAGTAGTAACCAAGTAACTCAATAATATCAAATACCCAAGGTGAAAATATAAAGTCATTCTCTTACCTTTGACTGGAGATGTTGGTGAGTGTGGTAGGATTATGCACAGATAAGGTATATTTGCTTGTGGAAAGGTTTGTCTCTGTCTCCTTTTCAGCTGTATGCTTCATTGTCTTTCCATTATGTTGCTATAAACAGAAAGCAGAAACCACACTGACAACTGTTATGAATTTACAGATTCAAATTGTGATTCCTTTTATTTGATAACAGTAACAGCATACACCAATAAGCTGCAAATCTTGAAGAGGCAAGTTAGAATTTGGGCGTCCAGTGGTAGAGTTTGCCACATTGGAGTCAATACCAGTACTGGTATTCTTCCTCTTATTCCTTAGACGTTGCCTTAAACGGTCCCGTAGTTTCTTTCTCTGCTTCCTGTTTGTAAAGAAACAAAGTAGATCGTGAAAGAGCCCAGATCGCAACTTGGATACATAACTGATGGCAGTCCCACATAAACAAAAAGATAGTAAAAGTAATTCATAGTTGATGCTAGCAAAAGTAATTTATGTTTATAACATTGTACAACAGTACAATGAATATGGTTGTATTGGCCACGAGCAACACAAATTCCTCAAAATTCTCTCAGCCCACTTGGTTTTACCGTATCTCTGATCATTGAATTGTGGATGATGTCCAGCTTTATAGGTAACTTTAGAAATGTTATAATGGTTTCACTGTGTGAAGAAGTGCAATGGATGAATGTAACAGACTTTTGTAGCTAAATCACAATAAAAGACACATCAAATCATGCTTTGAATCAGATATTAAACAAACATACATTTTCAATTACAAAAATTGTAAAACTAATAGTCTATACTAATGTTTGAACCAAGGAGGTCTACTGCACAATTAAAATTGTACAATTGAGCATCTACTAATTAAAATACTTCAGAGTATCTCATCTTAACATCTTTTTTTATTCTTTGATCTGAATACTTTCTTTTATTGATGCCCCTTCTTTTTTATACATTTTGCATTCATTTATTCAACCACAACTACAAAAGAGAAACTGCACCCTGAATTTGGCGGTACAATATGAAACTATAATAAAATCAGGGACAGTACCTACATAGTATACAATGAAAAACAAAAAATGGCATTAATGACATTACTTGGTTTTGCAGTAGGCAACCACACACATGATTCCAACGACTAGGAGCGCAATGCAGATTCCAGTTATTGTTAAAATACGTTTCTGATACAGCTCCTCAGCTTCTGAAAAAAAAGGACAACCATTCTTTAAAACATTATATCTAAACACACACAGTCAACCACAAACACACACAAAGACTCTGTCAGCCCTAAACCCAAACAATTTTTAAAACGACTCTGTAATACAGTTTTTATATTTCTAGCAACCACAGTCCACATGCAAAGATTTGAAGAGAGATAAATCTGTGTCTTTAATCTAACTGAAATGTAATTATTAGAGGGGGAAAGGCAGTGGCAGGTGTATTATGCTCTTTGATTCCCATAAGCTTATAATTCATATTATTTTTTTTATTTTTTGTCCAAAATTAATCAAATTTAAATCAGTCGTAGAGGTGACAAATAACAAAGTACTTCATTTCACATCACTGCATACCTTCAAATATCAAAGTGGTTTGAAACTAAACAGTTAATACACAAATATGGATGGGTACCGGTATCCGGTGCCATTATGGCACCAGTTCTGACATAAACGGTAGTAATCAGACCGAAAAGCACCGCACATTTCATTGCTTTATTTCGGTGCTTTTTTTTCTTGAGATGTCATACACTTTGGATTCTAGCCAATCATTTTACCTTTCCAAGGATAGTAGGTGGGCCCAGGTAGGTATGTTCTTTTAGAGCAGAGCTACAGATTAAAAATGCCCAAGGCGAAGCGGTCAAAAGTCTGGCTGTACTTCACAGCAAAAGATGCAAACTCAGCAGCCTGCAACAAGTGCTTTAAGGTGATACTGTGATACTGTCAAAGGAGGTAACACCTCGAATCTGATGAAACACCTGGCGACGTATAGCATTTTGTTAAAAGCCGAGAAATGCGCCGTGTTTGATAGCTTGCTGCAAGACCTCACACCAAGCACATCTACTGCGGGTGTGGTGCCTGTTATCGGATCTGGAGTTAGCAACATCCCCCTAGAACCCGAAGAGGAGAGTCCTGGCCCTAGCCCTGCCAGTGTAGCAGAAATGATGGCAGATGATAATGCTAGCAGCAGCCGTTCTTCTCTTAATGTGGCTTAATGTTGTTCGTGTGTAATTTACGTTGAGTAGGCTAACCACGTTATTAAATTAATGCATGTAAGGTGACCTAACAAACACCGTCGTAGTTACATGCGGCTGTCTTCTTGTTTGATGGCAGATACTCCCTTCACCCTGGCCAAAAAAGCTAAAATGACCAAAGAAAAAGTGGAAAACAGCTAAACATGAGAGGTCTTTGGACAAAGTTTGTGTTTTTTCCATTGTTTAAGCACTGCTTCCAGCCAAGAGTGATACCATATATGCCCTATAGCTGCAGAAAAGGCTAACATTGTTATCTTTTTACAAAAAAACACAGCTAAACATGAGAGGTTTTTGGACAAAGTTTGTGTTTTCCATTCTTTAAGCACCGGTTCGAGCACTGTTTAAGCACTGGCACCATTTCAAAAGTACCGGTGTGGCATAAGTATCTGATAAAACCTAGACGATACCCATCCCTATACACAAAGGACTATCCTAACGGTGTTTCACCAAGGATTATTACATATAAAGTGACGGAAAAGGCAAAAACGTGTAATTTATGCATAACTTATTGTATGTTTGTTTTGGGGAGTTTTGCCACATCAAAACGAGTGTCAATGTACATAAGATATATTTGTGATACTTCAGAATCTAGATAGACCTACAGAAGAGGAGCGAGCATAAAAGGAGTAATATAGCAGGTAAATTAAAAGGCAATGTTTCAGTTAACAAGTTAACAAGTATCAGCAGACACACAAACTGTTTGTGTTCAGCCTGCACACTGTGTCCACTTGTGTTTCCCAGGTAGAGGAAAGAGTGAGAGCAAACGTCACACAGCAATGGAGAATGATAAGGACTACTCAGTGACATTTGATAAACTTGGCGTTGGAAATCAGCCAAAACAATTCATTAAAAACATCTGCTTACATCTTCTTGAATTCAAATGTGTAAATCTACAAATATTAACAAAATCTCAGAGCCGCAGCAGCTGATCACAGCCAGTGTACAAAGAAAATCTATTGAGGCTCATGTAACATATGTGTTAAATACTTGTAAATTTCACCCCAAACACCTTTTTTTTTAAATTAAATATTTCATTTTGCATTTTAATCTCCTGCCTGTGTGATCTGAGTCTGTGTGTGTTCATGTGTGTGCGCGCTACATATGACGTAGGCGCGTGCATGTGTGCCCCGGTCACCGCTCCTTTCAGCATGGCCGGAGGAGAGGTGTCCTGGCAGACGCGACACACACAGCTCAGGCCTTTATTTCTGTGTTGCAGATGTGCAGTAAAAAGCCAAAGACCCAGTGCTGTCTCCTGTCTCTTACTTTCATGCCAGAACACAATGCATAGACAGACGTAACATACAGATGGGTTACATTGGTGCATCAAGCATCGACGTCATCTCGATCACCTCTGCCCTTTGCAACACATAGGCAGCGACTGCCAAACAACCGCCAGCAGGCTCTTAAACGACTGCACACTCTCAAGCAGAGTCTTGACAGGAAGGCAGACATAAGAGATCACTTTGTTAAGTTCATCCAGAAGATGTTTGACACTCAGCAAGCAGAGTTAGCACGTGCTTTGAAGCCTGAGGAAGAGTGCTGGTATCTTCCATTGTTTGGAGCATACCATCCGCAAAAGCCTGGACAAATACGGGTAGTTTTTGACTCGAGCGCCAAACACGAGGGGGTGTCGTTGAATGATGTCCTTTTAAGTGGTCCAGACTTGAACAACACTTTGGTTGGAGTGCTACTGCGGTTTCGAAAGGAGCTTATAGCAATAACTGCAGATGTTCTACTGCTTTACTGTAAGGGAAGATCACCGGAACTACCTACGTTTTCTCTGGTACCGAAACAATGACCTCTCAAAAGATGTGACAGAGTTCCGCATGACAGTGCATGTGTTTGGCAATACCCCTCACCAGCTGTGGCGATCTATGGGCTGAGAAAAGCAGCTCAAGCAGGAGAGGCAGAGCACAGCAAAGATGCAAGGAAGTTTGTTACCAGAAACCTTTATGTCGACAACTGTCTGACTTCACTCCCTACAGAAACAGAAGCCATCAGTCTTCTTCAAAGAACACAGAAGATGTTAGCTGAGTCCAATTTATGGCTACACAAAATTGCCTCAAACAGTAGCAAGGTAATGGATGCATTTCCAGCTGATGATCTGGCCAAGGACCTGAAAAACCTAGACCTAGGGACAGATTCTCTTCCTGTTCAGCGTAGCCTTGGACTGAGCTGGAGTCTTGAATCAGATCTTAGATGCCATGCTGCTGCAGTCGGGGCCTACCCGTCTTTCTCATGAAGTCCTTCACCTTGATGGCAGAAGTGATGGCAATTATGAATGCTCATCCATTGGTTCCGGTGAGTACAGATCCAGAGTCACCGACAGTGTTGACACCAGCAATGCTTCTTACTCAGAAGGCAAACGTTGTGTCTGCTCCCGAAGGGGTGTTTGACTTGAAAGACCTATACAGGAAACAGTGGCGACATGTCCAATGTCTAGCCGACATCTTTTGGAAACGATGGCGACAAGAATATTTGACAACACTGCAGTCCAGAAAGAAGTGGATCAATGACAAAAGGGACATGCAAGTCGGAGACATTGTCTTACTGAAGGATGACCAACCAAGCGAAATGAACGGCCTATTGGTCTCATTGTTAAGAACATCCCTAGTCAAGATAATAAAGTCAGAAAGGTGGAGGTTAGGGTTGTGAAACAAGGTGCTCCACGGATTTACCTATGTCCAGTTTCTCAGCTCATCCTTCTGTTCCCCAAGGAAACTATAAAGAAAGACTGAGGTATACAGGAAACTAAACAGTAAAGTAAAAGAAGTAGTGGTATAAAATAATTTGTGTGTTGGTATAACTTTAATGTGGTAATATGCTTTTGTTTGTATGATTTGTTTGTGTTAAAAGTCCGTTTGTTCATTGTAACTGTTTATACTACGTTACCCATGATGCA
Organism: Aulonocara sp. 'chitande type north' Nkhata Bay; assembly: GCF_057382095.1. Classification (NCBI taxonomy): domain Eukaryota; kingdom Metazoa; phylum Chordata; class Actinopteri; order Cichliformes; family Cichlidae; genus Aulonocara; species Aulonocara sp. 'chitande type north' Nkhata Bay. Next base: position 58,070,580 of record NC_141350.1, read on the forward strand.
CCTTGGTATCTGTACTTCCGGTTGGGAACGTGTTCAGCGCAGTTCTGCGCAGATGAGAGGTGTGTCGGAGGATAACGTATTTACTTGCATTCCTGTGTGAGTTAATACTGTGTGCGTGCTTACTATGTGAGTATTGTAAGATGAGAGCGATGCTTGTTTGACTTTATCTGTGTAATTTGCTACGTAAGAAGCTAGTCTCGTTGCTATCGCTAAGATACGTTTTTTGACCTACTACAGGCAGGCTTGTGTTCAGCCCAGATTTCATTCCATATATGACTTACTGTCAAGCATTGTGGTTGTAGGTGGATGTAACTATTTACTATGTTTATTCTCTGAAGCGTTGTAATCTGCAGAGGTCTGGTTTGCCAATGTATATACGAGCCAGAAATTCATTTATGGTCTTAGGGTGCCATCTAGTGGCCATGAGGTTATGGCAGATTGTATAACATTACGCTGGAAACCCACAGTACTGTAGAAGGGGTACACTGCTATCCATAGTGGTTAATACAAATGTTTGTTCTTTCTGTTTACAGATGACCACACACACACCCATATACACACTCACACCCCCTTTACCTGCATGTGAATACTGTAATGCCTCCCTACCAACGCTGTACATCCTGTTGATGTCATCTGCCACCTCCTTAGTAAAGTTATTTGAACTACCTCACTGTGGAGTGCCATTCCTTCTGACCGAGGACGACTCAGTTGAAGCGTGATCGGCAATCAGTGCAAACATACATTACAGTTTGTATGATTTGGGAAGTTGTTATGCCCAGCTTGTTTGCTACAAGTGCTCAGTGGAGGTGAAACCTTTGCCCACGCATGCCTTTAAGTTTCCATTACATACTATAACCTCAACTATCTGATTTGTGATGCATGTGTAATTTGAGTATACTGAGTTACTATTTCAGCTGTGTGGTCATTACTCATTTGTAAAGCTACTTGTGCGCTAGCGACTGTATATTAGCATGTGTTTGCTAACTTGCTATGATCAATAATGCTAGTTAACTGAAGGTGTTTATGTTTAATTTAGGCAACCTTAAGATTGATGTTTTTGCTGGTTGTCATGAAAACCAAGTTTCAATTAGTACATTATGTATGCTCAGTGAATGAGAAGGTAATTATCTGTTTTGTGTTTATTTAGTTTTACAAAAAGAAAAGAGAAAGGAGAGATAAGCTAAATCACGCCCACATCTAGTGAGGACAGAACAGTTAAATACTTGTGAATTTCACTCAAAACACCTTTTGCATTTTAATCTCCTTGAGGAATAACACATAACACCAATACATAATACACTCCAACACAGATTTGAAGACCTAAAAGTTATTGTATTCAATCTTTCTACTAATAACTTATTCTACAAATAACCTTATTTCTACAATAATAGATGTATTTAACAGTGCTTTTCCCCCCATCATTTTTGCCATCTTTCTGTGTTTCTTGCTTCACTTTCAGCTCAGCCACACTGCTCACTGTGGATGGCTGCACTCTCTATTTGTTTTGACAAAGATTTTTGTCTGTTCAAAGGGAGTTCCCCCCTTGTGCCACCAAGAAGTGTCCTTCCTCACAGGAGATTTTGGAATTGCTTGGTTTTTATTTATAATCTTTTTTTTCTTTTCTTTTTTACCTTGCAACATGAAGAACCATGAAGGAAATATTGATTTGTCTGTATACTTGTATATATATGGACTGAGTAGTCCATGTTATTACAAGAAACAGGCATGCAGACATCTGCACAGACCCCTTCGCTCACCATCTAATGATAACATTTATGTTGAACCTTTGACCTGTTTAAAAAACTGCATTTGAAAAGACTTGGAATGAGCTACCTAGATACTTAAGACCTGCAACTACAACTTTAAATCTCCACCATAAATGCATCACATCATAGTCTAAGCAGGCATTATGTTCTTATTACTGAGCAAGTATTTCCATGCTGTCACTGGAGTCACCAGGATGTAGAACATAAAAAATGAACAAATTCAGCATTCAACTTGCCAATCAGATTTAAATACTCAGAAACTAAAGGTGCCAGAACACTGTCCAGCAACCCAAGAAGAGAAGCCCAGACCTCTGCTGATTCTCATTCCCACCGCTTCACACTTGGCTGCGAACCATTCCAAAGCACGCTCAAGGCCATCACCTGATGAAGCCAAAAGAACCACATCATCCACAAAAAGCAAAGATGAGAATCTGAGACCACCCAGGTGAAAGCCTTCCGCCACTTGGCTACATCCAGAAATTCGGTCCATAAAAATTACAAACAGAATCGGCAACAAAGGGCAGTCTTGGCAGAGCCCATCACCCACAAGGAACAAGTCCGACTTATTGCCGGCTATGTGGACCAAGCTCTTGCAATGGTTGTACAAGGATCGAATGGCCCGTAACAGTAGGCCAGACACCCCATACTCCTGGAGCACCTCCTACAGGACACCCCGAGGCCACACTAAGCTGGTTGGGCAAACTCCCATGCACCCTCAAGTATCCTTGAGAGGATAAAGTGCTGATCCAGTGTTGCACGACCAGGACAAAAACCGCATTGTTCCTCCTGTGTCCAAGGTTTGACTAACGGATGGACTCTCCTTTCCAGCACCCTGGCATAGACCTTGGCAGGGAGGCTGAGAAGTGGGATTTCCCTACAGTTGGAACACACCCTCCGGTCCCCTTTCTTAAAGATGGGAATCACCATCCCGGTCTGCCAATCCAGGGGTACTGCCCCTGATCTCCACTCAACAGTGTAGAGGCGTGTCAACCCAGATAGTCCTACAACATCCAGAGCCTTCAGGATCTCAGGGCGGACCTCATCCACCCCAGTGGCTATGACACCAAGGAGTTGTTTAACTGCCTCAGTGACCTCGCCCCCAGAGATTGGCGGGTTATCCAGTTTGTCCCCAGTCTCTGCTTCCTCCACGGAAGACATGCCAGTGGGATTAAGGAGGTCCTCTAAGTATTCCTTCTGCCACCCAACAAGTCAGCAGTGCTCCACCCGCACTATACACAGTGCCGGTAGCACACCACTTTCCCCTCCTGAGTAACGTAACGGTTTGCCAGAATCTCTTTGAGGCAGTCCAAAAGTCTTTTTGAGTTTTTGCTCCAGCCACTCCCTGTGCTGCGTTCCGCTTGGCCTGTTGGTACCTATCAGTTGACTCTGAAGTCCCACAGGCTAACCAAGCCCGATAGGACATCTTCTTCAGCTTGATGGCTCCCCTCATCTCTGGTGTCCACCATTTGGTTCAGGGGTTACCACCACGACAGGCACCGGCCACCTTGCAGCCGCAGCTCAGTGCAGCGGCTTTGGCAGTGGAGATGCTGAACATTATCCATTCGGACTCAGTGTCCCCAGTCTCCCTTGGAATGCTGTTGAAGCTCTGCCGGAGGTGTGTGTTGAAGAACTCGTGGACCAAGGCCTCTCCTAGGCATTTCCAGTACACCCTCACTATACGTTTAGGCGCGCCAGCTCTGTCCAGTGTCCTCCCCGGCAACCTGATCCAACTCACCACCAAGTGGTGATCAGTTGACAGTGTATTAAATCCTGTATATTTAGCCACATGTTTTAATACTTTAATGTTTTAACTTAACTAATGGGGACCTCATACCTGGTTAAAGCCTTGATCACATATAAGAATATCTATACCAGCTAAAGAAAAATGAGCCTACACCAATGAATGTCAAAAACAGACAATATCAGAATACTCAAAGTTAATCAAATGAGAAGTGGTTAAAGATCATCAGCCCAAAGATTACCAAAAAAGGATGAAATTCAGAACTGCCTATCACCTTTTTCCAGTTCCACACATACCCAGATTTGAATTTGAGATGATTGCTTACTGAGACATGGGCCCTATCATTTCCAAGGCAGTTACACCAAAAGATAAGCACTAAGTTCAAACTTTACCTTGCGTTTAAGACACAAGCCTTTTTTGATGTACTGATAAACCAAAATTAGTAAGTTAGAATTTTTTATATATTTCACATAATACTCTTCCTGTTCTTCCAGCAGGAACAAAATCAGATGGCATCATGCTTATGTAGTGCTTTTCTCCTCTATCTGAGCACTCAAAGCACTTTGGTTTGTAGACATCTCTGCACTTTAAATTCAGAGCAAGCTAAGAATAAATGCACTGGTCTGTTACTTAGAAAAACTTCAGCCAACTATATTAGTTCAGAATTTAAAAGGCATAATAAAAATGTACATCATTTATCTAATAGATTTTAGTATCAATGGTTATTACAATGTTATTATAGTGGCCTCAATCAGCATGTAGTGGGGTGTGGTCTGAGGCTTGGCTGCAGGAGTGGGGTGGTGAAGTGGGTTCAGAGGACAGTGCCGGGGGACACTGGCAACTATCATCTAGTCATGCCTCCCCTATTCCAGTAGAGCGCCAGGACCTGGAAGGAAGAGCTGAAGCTGGGACTGGACAGCCACTGAGTGCAGAGCAGAGTAGAAAAGGTTATCTCTGGGTATGAGACAGCTGGCAGTGTGTGGCCAAAACTGCACTTCTAAATAAAATTACTGTTAACCACACAGTGTATGTTCTGCTGGACAAAATAACACTGGCGTGTGTTACTCACTCAACTGGGGAACCCCTAATAATAACCACATGTATTTATGGCCCATATATGAAGTTCACTATGTTACCAGAAGTTTTAACGCACCAATTCAAATAATTGAATTCAGATGTTCCAATAACTTCTGTGATAAAAAACTTCAGATATATAAAATCAAGCACCTAGACATGCAGGCTGCTTCTACAAACATTTGTTAAATAATGGGTTGTTTTCAGGAGCTCAGTGAATTCCAGCATGACACAGTGATATTATACAACCTGTGCAAAAGCAAGTCCAGGCGTGAAATTTACTCCCTACTAAATATTCCACAGTCAGAGGAGGCGCAAAATGATAGAGGTTGTCAACTTTCTGCAGGGTTAATCACTATAGACCTCCATAATTCATGTGGCCTTCAGAATAGCTTGAGAACAGTGACGTATAGAGCTTCATGGAATAGGTTTCCATGGCTGGGAAGTTATATGCAAGCCTTACATCACCAAGTGCAATGCAAACCATTAGATGTAGTGATGAAGGCTTAGGTGTCTGGTTTTGGCAGTTGCGGCAGTTGGTACTCATGTAAGTGTCTGTGTAGGTTCTCAGTCATCCAGATCATGGTAGTCTAAGGAGCTTAGAAAGGTACTTGTCTAACTGCACTCTGCTAAGTGTGAAGTTTGGTGGAAGGAGGAGTATGGTGTGGGGTTGTTTTTCAGGAGTTGGGCTTGGCCCTGTTAAGGAATAAACATATATTCTTAGTGCTTATTTTCTGATTATATTGTTTTATGTATTTTAGTAATAAAGGCTTGTAAAGCAAAGCCACTTTTGACTCACAAACTAAGTGCTCAGCCAGACTGAAAAACAGGAAATGTATGAAATGTAAATGTAAATTAAAGATCATTTATTGAGTTTTGACCACCCTGGGTCCAGTCTTTCTTTGCCGCCAAAAGAATTAAAAAGAACTGAATGTAATAGCCCCTTAGTTCCAGTGGAAGGAACCCAGAGTGTACAGGGTGGGCCATTTATATGGATACACCGTAATAACATGGGAATGGTTGGTGATATTAAAGTCCTGTTTGTGGCACATTAGTATATGTGAGGGGGCAAAATCCTCAAGATGGGTGGTGACCATGGTGGCCATTTAGAAGTCAGCCATCTTGGATACAACTTTTGGATACAACTTTTGTCATAGGCCTTTCGCCCTATGACAGCTGGGATAGGCTCCAGCGCCCCCCGCGACCCTGAAAAGGATAAGCGGAAGCGAATGGATGGATGGATGGATGGATGGTCAAAAAAATAAATTGGAACAGGACCCTCGGTTCACGCAGAAGATTTTGTTCAGTGATGAGGCAAACTTTTATGTGAATGGTGAATTTAACAAACAGAACACTGACACTAACCCACATTGGATGGATCCCTCCAAGACTCTTGGAACAACAAAAGTGATGGTTTGGTGTGGTATGTGGGGTACAACGATAATGGGTCCATTCTTCATCAATGGTAACCTCAAGGCCACTGGATATTTGAAATTGCTACATGATGATGTGTTTCCCTCTTTATGCACTGAAGCTGGCACGTTCCCTGAGTTTTTCCAGCAAGATGGTGCACCACCACATTATGGGTGCCAGGTCCGAGCATTCCTAGATGAACAGTTTCCTGGAAAGTGGATTGGTCGTCGTGGGCCAGTTGAACGGCCCCCAAAGTCTCCCGATCTGACCACCTTAGACTTTTATCTTTGGGGTCATCTGAAGGCAATTGTCTAAGGTGTGAAGATACGAGATTTGCAGCACCTGAAACTACGGATACTGGTTGCCTGTGCTGGCATTTCTCCTGTGGTGTAGCTATCAGTGTGTGAAGAGTGGGAGAAGAGGGTTGCATTGACAATCCAACACAATGGGCAGCACATTGAACACATTTTATAAGTGGTCAGAAACTTGTAAATAACTCATGCAAGAATAAAGTTACTTTGAAACCAAGCACACCATTGTTTTTCTTGTAACATTACCAATAAGTTTGATGTGTCACATGGCCCTCTTCCTATTAAAAAAACAAAAGTTGTATCCAAGATGGCCGACTTCTAAATGGCAACCATGGTCACCACCCATCTTGAGGATTTTGCCTCCTCACATATATTAATGTGCCACAAACAGGACTTTAATATCACCAACCATTCCCATGTTATTACTGTGCATCCATATAAATGGCCCACCCTGTATATCAATATTTCTGTTCGAACATGACTGTGCACCAGCGCACACAGAACACCTTTTGGATTAATCAGAGTTGAGACATCAGTGTCTGACTTCACAAATGCACTTCTGGAAAAATTGTCAAAAATCCCCATGAACACACTCCTTGTGGTTTTTCTGGCTTTTCTTCTATGCTATTTTGGTAAAATATTGTTTAATTCATTGCAGTTGTTTAAAGGTTATACCCTTTAAAATGTAAAATTCCTGTTTTGTGGGTATATCCTATTTTCACTGTACTAATATTTCTAATGCAAATGTATGATAAATGATGTGTGAATTCATCTTTCAAATGCTGATACTGTATAAATGTTGACTGTCTTATTTTCAATTTGGATAAAGATTTGCAATAGAAGTTAGCACACTAAAGCATCTGCTTGTTCCATTATCAGACTTACATGATGAAAAGTGAAACCAGAAACTGAAAATTTACCTTAATATAAAAGTTGTGCCTTTTGATCATTGTGGCATAAAAGACAATGTAATATAAAAGTAAGAAACAAGTTTGCAGCAGTTCTGTGGACGAAAACACCAAACAAAAAGCTTCAGTAACTAACAGTTACAGTGACCAAGACAGTTAAATGTTAAATAGTAAATGGAATGACTCTTACAGTATATAACTTTTTCTATTCTCCCAGAGCACTCAAAACGCTATATAAGGCAATCACTCTGTACAGTAGACCTGAATTGGAAAACTATCACAGAATGCACTACCCATAATGCGCCTTGTAATCGGAAGGTTGCCGGTTTGAGCCCCGGCTTGGGCAGTCTCGGTCGTTGTGTCCTTGGGCAAGACACTTCACCCGTTGCCTACTGGTGGTGGTCAGAGGGCCCGGTGGCGCCAGTGTCCGGCAGCCTCGCCTCGTCAGTGCGCCCCAGGGTGGCTGTGGCTACAATGTAGCTTGCCATCACCAGTGTGTGAATGTGTGTGTGAATGGGTGGATGACTGGATATGTAAAGCGCTTTGGGGTCCTTAGGGACTAGTAAGGCACTATATAAATACAGGCCATTTACCAACCATAAAGTGGATTGACTATGGAGAATATGTTTGAGTACACCAAATGTGTCCACAGAGCAGAGATTTGTTCATCAGAATGTAAATTTCTGCTGAACGTTTTGACATTTTGGTGTCAGTGTCATGGATCCAACCCTCCATGTGTTGACAGTCCAGGCTGGTATTCGTACTGTAACAGAGCAGGGTTTTTTTTTCTTAGTATGCTTTGAGCCATTTGAGTATTGTTGAGTATTGTATTGTTGCATCGCCTTTTAGACTCAGTTAAATATGTTCTAATATTCAAGTATGATAATCCACCATTTCATGGATTGAAACACTCAATTTCTGAATGTATATAAATATACATACTAAATAAATATAAATACAGCTTTAAAGAAAACACTTAAATGGAGAAACACTGCATTAATGAAAAATATAAGAAGAAATAAAGAGGTTAACTGTTAGTCAAGTTGCAAGCCAAGAAGATGAGAGGAAATAGACATACTGTAAAAGCTGGCCATTACATAGTTTTGGCAGCGATCACCAGTAAATTCAACTGGACACCTGAGTAGGAAACATGAGAAATAAAGAAGAAGAGAAAGAGGGTGTTAGTTTATGTCATATGCAAAACCCACAGTCATCACTGGTGTTATGGATATCTAAACCAGCATGTCTACCTATTGAGTCTTTATTTAAAATTACCCTTTCAGACTACGTTGTATATTGCATAAGTCATAAATGACAGATGATCAATTCTAATTTAGTGATTACAGTTAACCTAATTTAACTACTCTCTTTGCAACAGACTGAAATTTGCATGTATGTAATAAGACAATTAGGATAACCCCAGTTGCATAAATTTCAGACAAAATAGAATTAAAGACCCCAGTAATGGCTCCATTACTCTTGGTCATTCAGTACTGCAACAGGTAATCCCTCTGCTCTCTTGTATGTGACATTTATTTTCCAACACTACGTTTAGACTTGAAAATTTACAGCGACCTGCTAACCTGCTCAAGATAAATATGCAGTGAAATATGCAGTGCTGTTGATCAATATTATTATTATTATTATTATTATTATTATTATTATTATTATTATTACTACTACTACTATTTTGAAATTTTTTCACGCTTACACATTTCAAAAACGTTTTTAATATGTTTAATACACAAAGATGTCCCGAGTACAAGTTACAAAATGCAGATTAGAAACAATCATTTTATTTTTTATACATAATAGTTATCCACCTACCTGGCTTTATGTAACACAGTTACTTAATGTTAAATCTTGAATTAACTATGATTAACTGGATTAAGAACCGCAAGCCTCACTTGCAAGACTGATATGATTCAACAATATGAAAGATACTAGATAAAAATTGGCATCCTGAGAAAACCACAGTTGATCAAAAAGAATTGTCTCACATTTCCCCCCAAAAATACCTCAATGAACCCCAAGACTTTGGGGAAAATATTCTGTGGATAAATGGGACAAAAGTTTAACTCTTGGGAAGGTTTGCATTCCATTACACGCTATATAAATGCAATCCATTATCATTATTATTATTACAATTGGAATAAATTAAACACGTTTCATAAAAAAAACATCATACCAACAGTCAAACATGGTGGTGGTAGTATGATGGGCAAGGCCTGCTTCAAGGTCTGGATTAAGTACCCCAATTTATGGAATCATGGATCAAAATACAACACAAACAAAAAATAAAAATAAAAAACAAAGTCAAGGCTTTGTAGTGGCCTAGTCAAAGGTTAAATCCATCTGAGATGGTTTGGTATGACATTAAACAGGCCATACATGCTTCAAAACCTTCCAGTGTAGCTGAATTTTGCAAAGAAAAGTGGGCCAAAATTCCAGTGATCTGAAAGACATTGTCAGTTATTGCAAATGCTTGATTGTAATTCTTGCTTCCAAGTATGGCACAAACAGCTTATAGGTTTAAAGAATAGCTATCTTTTTTACATAAGCCCATGTAGGTTTAAATAGCTTTTTCTCTTAAATTAAATCATTTAATAACTGCACTTTGCATTTACTCAGGTAATCTTTGGCTGATATTAAATTTACTTTGATGATCTGTCACATATCAGCAAATATCAAAAAAAAAAGAAAATATCAAAAAAAGAAAGAAAAGAAATCAATAGGACTGTAGCACTGTAGGTTAGGGGCAACTTTCATCTGCTCTTATGCATTTTCAGATAATTTTAAAGCTTTTCAATAAGCTGTAATATAGTGGTATAATCCTAAACTATTGCATCTAATATTGTTATTATTGTTCATATCATTTCTACATCTAAACCCAATTACCAGTTTGGATTTTCCTTTTATATTTCATAAATATATTTATATTTTCCTTTTTATATTTCTTTAATGTGCTGACACAATTTAACACTTTCTGAGTTGCAAATAAAAGAATAGGGCTTGAGTTAGACTTGTACATCATGGGTATATCTTGATTTACGCATTTGTTTAACTAAATCCACAATTTTGACTATAGCCAGATCTCCCTGTATTGTAATAATAGAGATTATTGAGTTTAATAACTGGCCACTTATTTTCAGCTTTCCTTTCTAGCTTTGAATAAATAGTTTATTTATACAACGTTTTATATAATGCTGACTACTAAAAGCAATTAAAATACACGCACATAATTTAGCTGTTTTAATAATATAGGCCTATATACTGTCTATTGATTTTCTTATCATACACTCTCATACTCCGATGCTTTGAATTCCATAGTTACACAGGTATATTTAGATGTATTGTGTGTTTAATTACTTTATTTTAATATTAAACCTTGTAAAAGCTTGTAGCTAAACTGGTGAAACCCTCGGTTGAGTTATCAGGCTGATAACCACTTTTGTGACTGATAGTATGATAGATGATATTAGCATAAGATAAAGATTTGGAGAATCTGAAATTGCTTTGCACTACAGAACCCAAATTGTACAAGAACATAATCAATGTTTTGTTTTCTGATGATCTGGCAATGTGGCTGAATGCAAAGAAACACCACTTCATACTGAAGTGGAGATCACTGGTCTAAACAGGATGGATGAGGTGTGGTGAGATGTGAATTACATGCAAATTCACTGCAGAAGAGAGTATGCTTAAGCCTTTAGACCATGTTCTACATAGAGTCTACTTGAACTTGGAGAAATAAGTTCAGCATGCTCACCAAGTTTATATCTGTGCATAGAAGGCAACATGAATTTCTCCACTATTTCCTGGAGAAAATATGCTAAGAGTGAAACACCAGCAATGACATGTGGGACTAAATACAGTTGTATTCACATACGTTTTGGGTCTGAGACATTCTTAAGAACTGCTTGTTCACATCGGTGCCCAGTGAATCCAGCCAAGCACCTAGTTAATGGATAGAAAGGACAAGACAAAAACAGCACCTACTGTTATCCACAGGACGCAAACACTCAATGACACACAGTCACAAAACATACTATTTTCCAAGATAGAACTTTATCATATAATGCTTTTTTTGTTTAAAAAAAAAAATCTAGATATAATGTTACAATTACAACATAATAAACATAGTGGGAGTTCCCAACCTGGATGGGAGGCATACCAAAAAAGCCCTATAACACTCATGGTCTTTAGGAACTTAGGGTGATCCTCATCCACCTCAGTGACCCAGCCACTAAGGAGTTGTTCAGCTACCTCAGTGACTTTTTTTAAGTAATGGGCAAATGGGCAAATCATTCCCCTCACTGTCATGGAAGGATAGGCCCCTGGACAGGCTATCTGAAAGCCCCACAGTATCTTATCTTAGCTCAATCATTGTCAAATGGCGTATCACATTTTGACCTCAAGACTTCCAGGCCATAACTTAGCACAGATACACCGCATGCCAGCCACTTGGTTATGGCGTTCTATGTATGTCTCGCTGGCTAGCATTTTGAACCCTGTTGTTATGTGCCTGATTGTTTCAGAACTTGTTTCTGTTCTGCTATGATTACTGCATCTGTGCTGTTTTTTCAGCTTTACCCAGCCAGTGGTAGGATTTCTGGCTGTTAGTCAATTCTACCATCTGCTGGTGGTACATACCCTGGAGGGCCCTGTCTATCCATGATGGTTCTTCTCCTAGTCTACATTGTCAGCAAATTTCCCTTCTGGTAGTACTTTTGCTCTCTTTGTTACCATCTGGCTAAACTTCTCCAGTCCAAATGACATTCTGATGTTGTTGCTATAGATCCTGGTGGTATGGATCGATGAATCAATGCCTCATTCACTCCTGGAATACAGCATGATATCATCCATGTAGAGGAGGTGGCTGACAATTGTTCTATTACGTATTCGGTACCCATAGCCAGTCTTGTCAATGATAGCACTATGGGGGTTCGGGCCTATACAGAACAGCAGTGAGGACAGGGCATCTCCTTGGTAGATCCCGCACTTGATGGTGACTTGTGTGTTTGGCTTGAAATTGTCCTCTAATGCTGTTCACCACATCCCCATTGAATTCCTGATGAATGCTCTTAGGGTCCTGATGATCCTGTATAGTTCTAGGCATTCCAGGATCCATGCATAGGCATTGAGTCATCTGCTTTCTTGTAGTCAACCAGTGGTACACAGGTTGGTCAATCTACAGGGTGGGCCATTTATATGGATAAACCGTAATAACATGGGAATGGTTGGTGATATTGAAGTCCTGTTTGTGGCACATTAGTATATGTGAGGGGGCAAACTCCTCAAGATGGGTGGTGGCCATGTTTGCCATTTAGAAGTCGGCCATCTTGGATACAACAAGAGAGTCATGTGACACATCAAACTTATTGGTAATGTCACAAGAAAAACAATGGTGTGCTTGGTTTCAACGTAAATTTATTCTTTCATAAAGAAGAAAGAACCAAGCACACCATTGTCATTAAATTGAATTGATTTTTTCTGTGTTCTACTGAGAATAAAATATGAGTATATGGGATTTGCATATCATTGCATTCTATTTTTACTGACATCCCAGCTTTTACAGACCTGGGGTTGTATGATAAAGTTCCATTATATTTCTAATGTTTTCATCAGAAATCATCATGTCTACTTTTCAGACAATATAGGTTGGATTTAGTTAGTTAAGCAGGATAAAGTACAAAAATTATTTTGTTCTGGCATTACAAATGCCAGCAGTAGCAGTATTCAGTGAGCTTAACCTACAGTTCATGGCATACCTGCAGAGAAACTTTGTACTGCCCGGGATGATTTCAAGGGTAAAGCACTCGCCTCCATTAACACAGTAGTTCCTCTGACTGTCACTGCAGCGGGTTACGTGACTTGAGGTCTTTGCTGTAGTGGAAGTGCTGATGGTAGCTGGGGAGAGACACCTATAATTAGCATTTCATGAAAACAACACATGCATCCTCGGCCTTAAATATGAATTATACTTCTGCGCCAGACCTATGCCATAACTAGAACACCATTTTAACCCTACCCTACAGGTAACCTTCTCCCCACTTTCCTATTACCCAATGAACAGCTAAGAGTATCCATGCAAGTGGGCTAATGATTAACACGTGTAAACTGTCATAATTATATTTTGTTAAACATATGCATGTTTTCGCTTTGGTGGCCTCAGAATCTCATCTCTGATTTTTGCGGATGATGTGGTTCTGTTGGCTTCATCGGGTGAGGGCCTCCAGCTCGCACTGGAGCGGTTCGCAGCCGAGTGTAACGCAGCGGGAATGAGGATCAGCACCTCCAAATCTGAGGCCATGGTTCTCAGCCGGAAAAGGGTGGAGTGCCCACTCCGGGTCGGGGATGAGTTCCTGCCCCAAGTGGAGGAGTTCAAGTATCTCGGGGTCTTGTTCGCGAGTGATGGGAGAAGGGAGCTGGAGATCGACAGACGGATTGGGGCTGCGGCTGCAGTAATGCGGACGCTGCACCGGTCAGTCGTGGTGAAGAGGGAGCTGAGTGTAAAAGCGAAGCTCTCAATTTACCGGTCGATCTACGTCCCTACCCTCACCTATGGCCACGAGCTGTGGGTAGTGACCGAAAGAACGAGATCGCGGATACAAGCGGCGGAAATGAGCTTCCTCCGAAGGGTGGCTGGCCTCTCCCTTAGAGATAGGGTGAGAAGTTCGGCCATCCGGGAGGGGCTTAGAGTAGAGCAGCTGCTGCTCCACATCGAAAGGAGCCAGCTGAGGTGGTTCGGGCATCTGGCAAGGATGCCCCCTGGGCGCCTCCTGGGCGAGGTGTTCCAGGCATGTCCCACCGGGAGGAGGCCCCGGGGCAGACCCAGGACACGCTGGAGAGATTATATCTCTCGGCTGGCCTGGGAACGCCTTGGTATTCCCCCGGACAAGCTGGAGGAGGTGGCTGGGGAGAGGGAGGTCTGGACCTCTTTGCTTAGGCTGCTACCCCCGCGACCCGACCTCGGATAAGCGGATGAAGATGGATGGATGGATATGCATGTTGCATATATAATACATGCAATAAATTACTTCTTGGCCAATAATCTGTCAAATATTGGTCAAACATTTCTCTCATGAAATGTTTGACCAATATTTCAAATAATTTTCAGGCATAAAGAGCATTCCTATCACAAGATAGAAGTGGCAATAACTTTTTGTCAAAGCAGGTAACCCAAATCATGGAGAGGAAATGGCATTTTGCAAACTTAGAAGATTTTGAAATCTTCTAAGTTTGTGAGAAGAAGAGTTGAAAAAATGTTGAACACATTTTACATGCAGTTATTCACATAATTATTAGCGGTAGCTTGCCATTAAAATATCAAAAGCTCCCAAAATATTTTTAGACTTTTATCCACAGCCATTGTGAAGGGATGGATTACATTTCATTGCAATATGCTTTAAGTTGTGCTAATGAAATGAATTGTAGCAATAGTGTGTAAAAGCTATTAGTGGATTAAAATCAGCAATCATTTGCCGAGAGCCATTCCACCTATCATGCGTGAAGATAATTGTCAAAAATGTTGTTTGACAATATAAGTCATCCTAAAAGGTCGTGGTCATAATTCCACAACATCAGTATCTTAGAAATGTAACTCATCAGCTTTTTAAAGGTTATAAACTCCCCTGCTATAGGTTTTTATCCTCTTTGATATTATCTTGATTCTACTAGGCCTCAGCTGCTGGGAGCATGATGTACTGTGTGTTTCTTCTTCACTCACCTCTTTTGACTTTTTATGTATTTCTACAATACGTTGCATTTAATCATTAGTTAACTTTAAAATCTGGCTCTCTTCCAATGTCTTTCTTTTGCCTGTCTTCCTCTGTGCTCTTCCTTTTCTATCACAGCTGATGGCTGCATCTCCCTCCATTTTTCCTCCATTTTTCCAAGCACTTTCTCATTGGGGTTTTCTCTTGATTATTGAAGGGTTTTCAATTTACAGTATAAAGCACTCTGAGACAACTGTTGTTATGTTTTGGTGCTGTATAACTAAAACATATAAGAAGACATGAGGGGGTGGGTAAATGATCGTTCCTTCTAGTTCCCATCAGAACTAGAAGGAAAGAAGGATTTTTAAGGACAACCTGTTAATGAATTAAAATAGTCCAGCCTAGAAGTGAAAAATGCATGAACTACTTTTTCAGCATTGATCTGAGACAGGATGTTTCTATCTTTAGAGGTATTGCACAAATGTAAGAAAGCAGTCATTGAAAGCCATATCCTGGTCAAAACTGACTCCAGACTCTAGAAGATTCTTCACAGTTTTAGAGGAGGCCAAGGTAAAACCATACAGATTAAGCATCTGGTTAAATACATATATCCAAGATTTTTAGGACTGCAACACAGTGCTGTAGTGTGTTGCACTGTTGCCACACAGCAATTAAATACTGGGTTCAAACTCAATGGCCTACATGTGTGGAGTTCTTCCTATGCCTCTCCAGGTACTCTGGCTTCCTCTCACAATCCAAAGATATGCAGGTTAGGTTAGAATAGAATAGAATAGAATAAACCTTTATTATCCCACTGATGAGAAATGTTGGTGTTACAGAGCTCTTAGAGCAAGGGGAGGAGTGATTCTAAATTAACCATAGTTGTATGAATGTTTGTTTGTCTCCATTTTGACCCTGCAATAGACTGGGAACATGTCCTAGGTGTGCAGGTCATCCTCTGACATCTAAGAAAGGGTCTGGACTCTTCATAATCCTTACCTGGATAACTGGTTAAGAAATGGATGGATGAACTGTTATCAATTTTAAAATACTGGAGAAGAGGTGTTTTAAAAAAAAAAAAAAAAACATAGAAAAGGGAAGCGTAAGACAGTTACAATGCATCTCATAATGTCAAACTTCAAAGTGAAACGTTTAGAAAGTACAGACAGTCTTTGGAATAAAGCTGCACTTGCTTCCTAAATTTACAACAGGGCTGCAACTTTGAGATGAGTGATAGGGGAGGAGCAGCAGTGCTATCACCGAGAGACACCAGCTTTGCCAGAAATCAGATAACATTCTACAGGCCAAAACAAGACATTTATACATTTCAGCATCAGAATCTCACTTGGGACACTCAGAAAGAAAATTAACAGAGGTAATTTTTAAACATTAACCTTCTGTCACTGCTGGTATTCAAGCATTCTTAAGTAAAGCACTGTCTACAAACCAACCCCTGACCTACCACCACTACCTCACCACAATACAACACAGAGTGATGTGACTACAAACAAAACAGCCTAGTTGAGAGGCCCAGGCAGAAAGAGAGCATAAATGGATTGGTGTATTTTCCCCTGTGCCTCAGGGATAGTGGGGACATCAGTTAGCTTCAAGAAGGCTCTGACCTTGAAATGTAGCATAGGCAGAAAACAGGAAGTCTGGCTGTGCCACAGCCTGGGTTTTCAGTTTATGTCATGCATCATTTATTGATATGCACTTTTCAGTATATCTCGAAATGTGCATCCACACACTTCAGAGATCTTTCACATTTCTCACGTTTTTTTTGCAAACAGGAAAAACATTTTAAAGAAAACACTGATTGACTTTAATTACTTAAGTCATTTCATTATAATATAAAGGGCCACTTAAACTCTAAAGTGGGTAAAAGAGGATGACTCCCAGAAATCGCACAATTAGTGTATGGGTAAAGTAGATTTAAACTGAAGGTTCAAGGTACACACTTACACAGTTTGTGTAGAAATAGTTCAGGGGCTTACTCATGGCACCGTGTGCAAGTCACAACACATCTGTTTTCAGGTACAGAACATTCTTGTACAGAAAAAAAGAACACTACAAAATGAATGATACAAGAGAAAAAAAGTTATTTGAATCTTATTATATCAACCTGTTTTATCTTTTGCAATGATGAAAATCATAATTTTGTGTTAGCATGTAATGTCTAGCCATTGCAACCTACAGTATATCTAATTTAGGCTCATAAAAATATGTAAGTAACTTAAAGAAAAACCCACTTACAGATTTTTATATAAACAAGTATTGGGTACTTACAGATAGTTTGATGATGGCTGTGTGATTTCTGTGTTGACTTTCGTTGGGGAGTCTGCTTTGGGGTGGTATAGTGTTCAGCGTTATATTTCAGTGTGACAGCAGGCTCAATCACTCGTGAAGACTGAGACACATGCGGCTGTTGTGTAGATTTATCTTCTACTGAAACTTCAGGATGCTCTGGGGTAAGGGTGAAGGTGGTGGTTAGGGAGTTATTTGAAGGAGTTGCATGAGGAAACGAGACTGTTATTCCCAATGTGGGTTCAACTGGTATAATAATTGGGTCTTGTCCAATAGGCTTAGGATCTAAATGTGATGGTGGTTCATACTCAAATATCTTATCCACAAAGACCCATTTGAGTCCAGCTGTGCAGAGGGCTAAGCTAAGCAGACAGGCCAGTATGGGGAGGATGCAGATTTTCTCAGAGTGCAGGCAATTGTTAATCTGTTCCATCTCTATGCACACGCAGCAGGCCTCTGGCAAGGTCACAATTCCAAAAGCCCCCACATGCTCCCCATCGTTACCAGCACCACCTCCTTCTGCAGTTCCCTCTATAGCCTCCTCCCCACTCTCACCAGCTGCCTCTGTCTCCTCTGGTTTCTCTTCTGGGACTTGCCTAGTATCAACAGTAGAGCCAGTGGGGGAGACTGATCCAAAAGGGGGGGCTGGCCCTGCAGAGACTTCCTCCATTCCCTCGGTCATCCTTTCACACTGCTTGAAGAAGTGTTTCTTACCACCTTAGCTATTAACTCAGATCATCACACAATGACATTTTTCCACCAATGTCTTTTAGTATCTTTTCCATTGTGTAGACACAGAGGGAGAGCTGGGTTTCAGAGAAAGGTGATGCCCTTCAAAGAGTGGAACCTTGCTAACAATCCAGGGGATACGTAGACAGTCTATGCATTAGAAATAGGAATTCCTTATTCATGCTTTTTTTTCACAAGGAAAACAACTGTCAAATTTCCTGCAGGCAGAAACAAAAAATACGGAAAAGATTTTTTAAAATGTGCGGTCTACTAGTGAGCAGCAGTGAAACAGTTGTACTCACTCACCTGAATACTTGGGAAGAAAAGGTAGTATCGACGTGATGGGCCAGCTCTAGCTGAGGCAAATGTAGTGCAGAGGACAGGCCAGCCAAGCACTGCAGTGGCAGGAGGGACATGCTGTCTAGTCTTGGGAGCTCCAAACAGCTGAAAAGCTGAATCATCAGGGAGCGGCAGGTGTCCTTCCTCTCAGTGCAGCCACTGAAACAGATGAGTAAGGGGAAAGAGGAAAAAAGGAAATTACACAGAGTGGGAGGGGGGCTGCAGCAGCACAGAAGGGCAGAACTGGATACTCCCCTTTTCTTCTCTCACCCCTCCTCTCTCAATCCTTTATTTTCAAGTGGTGAGCTGTGCAGACTCTGGCCTCCTCCCTCACTGCCTCTCTTCCTGTCTGGTAGTGTGCAATGCAGGCTGCTCCCAATCCCTGTACAAAGCATCAACCTAAGCAAGTTCCTACTTGATCCAATTAGAGCATATGTCAGCAAATCAGAGACAGGCAAACTGCTGTAGCCACACCCTCTAGCACCACTCCCCATTCATTATGCTGGTCCAAAAGGGTGTGTTGGCTTTTTCCTTTTTTTATGCAGAGAAAGCAGCCACATGATCCACCTAAGGGGATAAAGCTGTTGTATCCTACTCATCTCAAGCATCAGGTCTGCACAAATAATAACATGATAAATTTGAGAGAGAGATAGAGAGAGAGAGAAAAAGAGAGAGAGAGAGAGAGAGAGAGAGAGAGAGATAGATAGATAGATAGATAGATAGATAGATAGATAGATAGATAGATAGATAGATAGATAGATAGATAGATAGATAGATAGATAGATACTGTTCTTAGGCATTTCTAGCCTTAAATATGGTGTTATGTATTTCTTGGCCTAGATTTCAACATGTATCTTGGTATATAGTATTATGTTTCACTGGATAAAATGGGGATATTGATTCCAAAACTGGCACTTCTTTTTGTATAATGATCAAGTGTGACAGAAAGCCCCAAGACTACCAATAAAACTATTAACTTCCCTCCCCCACTCATACCAGGGCTAGAAGGACAATCCACAGTCCATAGTCTTCTGGATGTGTCGGGGCTTAAACAAGATGGAAACATCTAGAAAGGTCGGGTCACTGCAACACTGAACACTGACACTACTGTGACCCTTTCCACTTACTCAGACAGAATTAATACCATTAATGGTATTTTTTGGAGATGACTTCCTGTGATATTGTGTCCAATATTGATTAATGTTCCGCTTTTGTGTGTGTGTGTGTATAAATATATGTATAAATGGAAAAAGTCTACATTAAAAATATGTACTAAATTACTAAAATTATGTTAAACAGACTTTGACTTTAACAATTAACTCCGTTTTCAGAGAGGCTAATCACAGTTTGTTCAATCAACTCTGATTATGTTCTCTATTAGTTAGGCACATGCATGAGTGCTGCAAAAAACAGAATGCCATCCTTGATGGAAATCCAAGAGTAGAGTCGCCATTATAAAACAATGGACTGAGGAACATGAATGTGTGTCAGTCCATATGGACATTTATCTTGAAAATATCTACTAAATTACCAACAATTTAGTAGTATTTATTTAACTATAGAAATAATTTTACAGATTTTGCAGAAAGATGCAAAGCAGCACAAATGTTTGGTTTTTTTTATCCGATACTGTAAATCTCAAATTGCTAAATAGTGGAAGATGTTTTTGTCTGTGTATGTTTGCTTCCCTTTCTGTAAAAGTCCCCCACACTATATTCAGTGTTTGCATTCAAAATACATACAGGTCTAAGCATGTCAGAGTTTTCCTAAACACCAAACTCATTTATTGTTGATGCTTCAGAATGAAAAGAGTAGGATGAAACTGAGTAAAGATAAGAATATATGTAGTGACAGCAGTTACATTAATATATTCAGTTTTCATGTTTTGTCTTTAATATTTTCAGTAAAACAGCTACAACTTTCACTGACAGCATATAATATAGTTTTGCCTTTTTCATCTGTTAATTTAGGAGTTAACACAAATTTACTCTGTCATTACAACAATTAAGTGTATTCATCCGAGAGTATAGAATGATTTTTGTCTATCACTGGTTGGTCCTGAGGTCTGAATCTGGGGAAAGCTCATGTAATCACATAGAGAAAATCATCATCAAAAACTATCAAATGTCCCTCAAAACTTAAATAAAGCTGATCCTTCCCTGTCCTGAGTTTTCTGTTTTTTTTTCTATCCACAGCTGTGCTGAGAGCTAACATGTGAACTTGTTGTTAAAAAAAAGACACAGCTTTATATAGTAAGCTATTATCTAGTATAAACTTTGAATTTAGTTGTGTTTTTTAAAAATGAAGAGCTCCAAAGATGAGATGATTGGGCAGTTTTCCGGTCCTGGTTCAATTCTGGTGCTGCATCATTATAACCTGCAGGATGACAGAGAAAAACGCATGGAGGTACTTATGTTTGGCAGCTGCATATAAATATAAAATAGACACACATTTACTTTTAAACAGCCATGACTATGAAAATTAAATGCTGACTGATCCCAGGAATTCTACTCTGCACAGTTGTTAAACAGATATACACAGGTCTCTTTGTAATGGAGGATGTCACTTTAAGAGAGACAGACTTGACCTCCTGAACTATGAATGATGAAGATGATAATGTGCTGACTTTATGCATCTACAATCTCAACAGGGTTGTCTAATAAGAACAGAGAACCTATCCACAAAATCCACTGCCACTCAGGTATCTGTCGTTCACTCATTTATTAAACAAGAATCCAAGTTACACATCCATAATGTGAGTGAGGGATTTACTGTAAAATACTGTATGCTGTGTGGTTTAGTCTCACGGACGCAGACCGCTAACAACTCATCCCTTTCCTGTTGCCATTTGTGCCATGTGTGGAGTGAAGGTAGTTAATTTCAAATGTAGTGGATCCAGAATTGATCCACCAAGGCTAGGCACTGCATCCACCTACGATGGCTCAGGAGCTCTGTTAGACCATCACTCTCCATGACAGGAACTGCCAATCAAAGCTGTCATTAATAACCAATTTTACAGCATTCAATTTAGTAATTAAAGTCAGACTTATTAGAAAGATGACTCACTGAACCTAAATCAGTGATTCTGATTCTGAGATAACTAATGCAGCTATTACAGATAACGTTACAGTGTTTAAAATGGTCACCACTGAATGTCAGTAGATTTCAGATTGCAGGTCCCTGAGTTCTGTTTTCTCAGACCCCACCGTACACACTAGAGGGTGGAGGGTCCTACCATCAATACCCCTTACAATGGTACGGCAGTCCACTAGGTTGTACTGCATGCCTTTATGGTGGGACCAGCTGCTGCTGAAGTGGATCTGGAACCAGGCAGGGACATGAAGTATGACAGGATCTCTGGGAGAGTGCGTTTACACTTTGCTGGTTTTTCCCTAGGTCGAAGCACCACCTGGGAGTCTTCCACTTCCAGCTTCTCTAACCAGTGGCAGAGATTATACAATCCCAATCAAAAGTTTAAAACAACTTGAAAAATGGAAAAAGTCATATTTTGCGTGGCTGGATCCTAACAAAGTTCCAAGTAAAGCTTCGACATGCAGCACCAAGAAATTGGAGTCAGACAAAACATTTTTTGAGCATGCAATTTATTGAAAACAACGCTTGAACTGAAACAGGCTGTATTACAGCTGATCAAAAGTTTAGGACCACACTCCAAAAACAACCCATAAACCCCCCAAAACATAATTCAAAGTTCCAAACATGAACTCAGTAATGACTAGCTCGACCATTATTGTTAATCGCTTCAAAAATTCATTTTGGCATGCCTGATGCAAGCATTTCCATGAGGTAAGTGGGAAAAAACTTCCTCTGCCATCCATACCTGTCAATGGAAAATTGTACTTAGTAGTCAGTATAAGCTTTTAATGATAGAATACTGCATGATGACCTTTTTATGACTTAGACCAGTGGTCCCCAACCAGGACCCAGGTCAGACTGACTACTTTTTCTTTTCAAATATTAATCTATTGCTATTAAGTGCTGCATCATTCTGGGGCGCCTGATCCTTTCTCACGGCACACCAATGTGACGCATTGGAAACCGTTTTTCAAGTGGTCTTGATCGGGACTGTATGTCCCAGGAAGGCAACTTTCTCTCAAACTGGGCATTGCTTTGATTGTTTTAGCTTTGAGACATTGCACTAAAAGATTTGTGCAATGTGTTGCATTTTGAAGAGCCAGCAAGAGAATAAATCCATCAGTAAGTGTAAAGGAAATACACAACACCGGTGAGTGATATTGAAACTCTGACCTACCGGAAATCTCCCTAACCTGCTTGTGCCAGAAAACTCATCAAGATGGCAGTCATACATAAGACACTGTTCAGCATTAAGATACACAAGTTTAACAGTATGTTATGAAGACATCCATAAGACAGACACTGAAGTTTTTCCTCTCAAGAGTGACACAAAGACCGAAAAAACTACAAGGGACTCTGTATATCCTAATAACAACAACACTCATATTAAGGTAGGTGGAAATTTTTTATTTATTCCTATTTGCGTTATGTTTCTCATTCATTAGTCATTGAAGAAAAGTATGCTAAAGAACTTGTGTACACTTTAGTAAGCTGATATTTGAAGGAACATGAACATTTGTATTCAAAGGTATTTTTCTATGCTATTATAAAGGTCCTTGTCAACCATAACTGATTGTAAGCCACGTTCAAGTTTTTAAAATCCTTTTAATTACTTAAAATGTTGAATGAAAGATGTGCACCTATTGTGGTTTAGCCTTTTTTCTGTGTGTTTAAGGGCAAAGTTATTAACTACACTGTTTATAAGAGAAAACCTCAGACACAGTCTAAAGTATTTAACATAAAACAAGCACCTGAACCATGGGACATAGATGAGTTTGCACAAGGAGCAACACGGTCTGAGCTGTCTCGTAGAGGGGAAAGAACCTGCAGACTAATACTAAAGGGGAATGCTTTCTTTCTTTTTTTTAAACTCTGCTTCTGCTTCACTTTGATAGTCTTTATGAACATTGGATCCCAGGAACATCCCACAAGAATATATCAGTACTATTCAAGAAAAACTATCCAAACTAAATACAGTCTATGATGAGTTCCTTGTTTGAGCTCAACGGTAATTAATTAGTAGTGGAAATAATTTCTGGTATGCATTACAGAAATATAGCAGTGACAATAATATTGTATGCTGTAATCGTACTGGGCAATTAGTGATACAAAAAAACTGTTTTACCCTGTGAATAAAAGTATATGTTTTTGTCAATGTACCATAATAACAGAAGCGAAACGCAATATTGTGTCAGGACAATTCACTATTTATGCACAATAAACAAAGGAGCATAGCGCCACAATTTCTATTCAGCGCCAGACTTGCTTGTAACCTATATCACCAATTATGTTAAGAAAAATGACGTATTAACTACTACAAAACACTGACCTTTGTGGAAATGCTTGGAGCAGACTAACATGTGAGCTGGAGTGTTCTGAGACGTTATATTTGATCTTTGAATGGCTGCAATCCAGGCCACCCGTCGCCTCTTTGTTACTTCGGAAACATGGCTCGAACAATTTCTCTTCAACGACGTAATCCGATAACAACCGATCTCTTTACCCGTCAGCTTTCCGTGGCTGTCATGCGACCGGCTATTGCAGTTAATAATACAACAGCTTCTTGCCATTTTTTGTGTTTCTTTTTATCGCTGTATAACTGATTTCAATTGAAAGCCTGCGTGCACTAGTACCTCTTGCCACGAGTTCCCAGAATTCTTTGCGGTTTTACCCCTGAATGACGTCACATTTTCAATCTATCTCTATTGTGGTTGATATGGGGGTAGGGACGGCCTTAGGGCATCTGGGGAGTCCCTAGGGACGTTTCCCTAGAAGGCCTAACCTGGGGGATGTGGCCATGACCTGGTTAGGAGGTCTGGGGGCTCTTAGATGGTGTTTTCCTTGTGGCTGCGTACAGCAGAGATGGGGGAGGGTCTGTGCTGGCGGACGTTGGTTACTGGCCTGGTAGCCTGGCTGCCCCTGGGAGGGTCCGGGACGGGCGTGGAGGCTAGGGGGTCTGGGGCCGGGCCTTGGGGGCTTGGGTCCTGGCTGTTGTGTCACCGGAGCAGTGGGCGGGTGGGTGCAGGGGACCTCTGGTGCATCGGCCCAACTAGGGGGCTCTCTAACTGGTGGGGAGTTGTTATATCTTTGCAGGTGGTCTCCTCACTACAGGAGCTCACTCTGCAGGTGGGGGGAGATATATAGGAGAGGTGGAGAATGAAGTCAACCTGGGTGTCTATTGTCTTGTATAGTTTGAGAGATGATTGGATGATGGGGTGGGTGCAGTTTTCTCTGGGGTGGAGTCGGGTGGGCTGCCCCGGACTCTGTGGGGCTGGGCGGTGCTGCTGCTGCGGGCCCCGGACCGGATGGGCCTGGGCCCCCTTGCCCTGGTGGGTTCCAGAGTGGGGGTGCCTACTGGGGTCAGCGGGGGAGCTGGCCCCAGGGAGGGGCCGCTTGCCCCTCCCTTTCTTCCCTCCCCATCCTCAGCTGCCTCCCTATTCCCGCTATACCACACCCACCTTGGGGTGCAGGTATGTCACCAGGGTGCAGGGGAGGCACTCTCCCTCTATCCCCTTCTGGCCGCCTCTTCTGTGCCTCAATTTTATTCTGCAACCTAGACATCCACATTACTCACACTCTCACATAACACATACATATAGGGCCTTGGGGGTGGGCACGTTTTACAGCATCCAGAGGATGGTCGGTGTACTCCAACCCACCTCTGGCGCTAGTGCCCTACCCTCAATTTTAAATGCTTTAGACACTAAGGGTTTTCGGGAGGAGCCGTGCTGCTCTCTGAGAGGAAGCTAGTACCATGCTCTCCTGAGTTTTAAATGCACTTTAGAACAGCACACAGCAACACTACATATGAGCGGGCGTAGGGAGGTTTGAGGTCTTCACTCACCCCAGTTCTGTTAGCCGTCAGGGCTGGGGGGCTGGGAGGAGGTGCTGGCCGTCAGACTGGGGTCTGGGATGCGGGGCCTCCCTGCTACTGCAGATAAGGAGGTGGTCCGCTTGCCTCCACCCCAGAGAGAAGGGTTACATCTCCTGGGTCTAGGTGCGGCTTGCCCCTCTGAGGGCGGGGGTACCTGGACCTAGGATATAGAGTATGTTTGGGGAGTGTGACTGTCTGTGCAGTGTCTATTTGTGTCTGTCTACACGTTGGGTGAGTGCCGAGTATTTGGTTGTGCATATGGGGTGGGAATGCATGTTTGTGTCCGCGTGTGCCTGTTCGTCTGTGTCTATATGTCAGGTTGGATCTTAGACTCAACCTCTCTGGGTACATCTCAGGCCCTCTAAAGTACGGAGGCCTATCTCCCCTCACCACACTCCCTGCCGGTGGCTGATGCCCTCAGACGTTGGTGTGTTGGTGGTCCTTGTCATCTGGGGCTGGGCGCTCATGTATGTACCGGCTCACTCCTGGTGGCCGATTGGCGGGGCCAGGCGCCTGTGGCCCGGCTGGGCTCCTTCCGGGGGGTGGGATGCCCTCAGGCCTCTGGGCCTGAAGCTCGGTCCTCTCTGGCACAGCTGGCTGCTGGCAGAGCCCACGGGCACGCCACTGCAACCCCCTCTGGCCTCTGCTCCATAGCTGCGGGGTGACCTCTCGTTTGGGGCTCTACTCAGCTCTTCCCAGTAGGGTGGCACGGTTCCTCCCCCTTTGGTGGTCCTCCTCGGGTCCTTGTACTCTGGGGCCTCTGGATATCTGGGGCCTGGATCTCCTCCATACCTGCTTCATACCCTGGTGGACGGGGCTATGGCTCCCCACGCTCCCTAGCAGATCGTTACATGGAGAAACCTTTGGAATACAAGCATGCTGATCCACACAGGTGTACACACAGGTGTTCACAGACGCGGACTACACCTTTCTTGGCTGCTGCCTCAAAGCATATTGTGCGCTGTCTATCTTGCGTGCTGCACAATATCGTTTATTATTTAGTAACTACTGTTATCTACTGCTAGCTAGTTTATTGTGAAGGTGCTGTTTTTTTATTATGTTGCTCTTTGTTATTTGCTTTCTCTTCTGTTTTTTTTTCTCCATACAGGTGATCCAGGTGTTTTGTTTGTTTGTTTGTTTTCTTTCTTCCCCCCCTTCTCACCGTCTCTTCTCCCCTTTGGTTTTCTTTCTCTCCCTCTCTTTCTTTCATTCTTTCTCCCTGTCCTATCCCCTAGTCATGTCTGTCCCGTTTGTAGCAACCAAAAATAAAATAAATACATAATTATAATAAAGGTCAATCAAATGGACCAATATGGCAAGGCCATGATGATCCACTTGGTAAAATAAATCCGCTTGGCATCTTTCTTGGCCTTAAGACAACAATTCTGATGGCTAAAGATCCAAACGGGACACAAAAAAAAAAAAAAAAAAAAAAAAGGCTGTGGAAGTCCCTGTGTTAATTTTAAATATGTTAATATTGTCTATTTTCTAAAACGTTCAGATTGTCTACTCTTATTTAATTCACTTAATGTAAAGAATTCACCTGCTTGCTGCATACAATGCTACTATTGCACATTCACCTAATGTATATAATATATAACGTTCTTCTTCTCTCCCCCTTTTGCACATGTCGAGGAGCATGTCAGATTACATTTAACTGCATGTTATACTTGTATAACTATGCATGTGACGAATAAAGAATCTTGAATCCTCCAGCTTCAGTGTGCTAATGTGTTTATATTATTTCAACCATAGCTGTGTAGTTAGTGATCACGTAGCACACCTTTATATACCGGCTAGCCCAGCTTCAGTAACCCTACAAACCTTACTACTGTTTAGTTTTCTGTAGAGCTGTACTACAGTGGCCCCTAGAGACAAAGCATGTACAAACTCCAAAGCACATACAAATTTTGGAGTTTGTACGTGCTTTGGAGTTTGTACGTGCTTTGTCTCTAGGGGCCACTGTACTGTACATCTTCAGAAATCCATCAATCAGAACCAGGGCTGTGCAGAGAGGTTTAAAGGGGCGGGTGCTCAAAGTTAAAAAGGGGCACATTGAACCAGGCTGAATAACAACAACACACATTCATCAAGAATCTAATATGGGCAACAAGGCAAAGCAAACGTAGCCGATGCTTTACCTGATGGGTACAATGTTGCTGTTGAGGGGTTGCTGTGGATAGTGCTGGAGGGCAGGGCTGAGTTGATCTGAGACTGTAAACATTAAAAAGTCCATAGGAGAGATGGTAGCTGATTAAACAAGTGTCATGAGATAATAACAAAATGCAAAGATTGGTGACAGCGCTTGGAACCATAAGGCAACAAAAAACTGTGAGAAATAATTTAGGCTCTGTCTGTGATTCACTCTTTGCTTCTCTTCTTCCTTCCATCCCATCATTTCATATATCACTCTCCACTTGCTGTCTATCTGAGAACAAGGCACAACTTGCTATTGCAATAAACTATAATCTAATTATCCACACCTAACAACTCTTGCACTTAATCTAAAATAAAATGATGACAGAAAAATGTTATAGCCTCACACAGCTCCTACTGTTTCCTCCTCATGTCCTTGGAAGGCATGTCTGGACAATGTTATATCATGAGTAATATTTTTTTTTAAAAATCCATCTAAATAAAACACACACATGCACGCACACACAATGACATTTTAGACTTTCTTCAGAATACTGTATATACTATGGGCATCATGGTGTTGATCCAGAATCTTTTTTTTTTAAATTATTATTATTTATTACTAGAGCTACAATAATAAAGCAATGAGGAGGGGGAAGTAATAAATATGAAATAATGTCATTATGATGATTCCATTTGTTTCACTATCCACTCTGTGCAGGGCAAAGCTTATTACATTTTTAAACTGTAGAGATACAATAATTTTACTGCTGTAAAATCCAAATTTTGTCTTATTTAAAATATAAATCTAATATAATCTGCTTCTTAATGTATGTTCTTTAAAATACAGTGTTTTTTTAATATATTATAATTATAATAATGCATAATTATGTGGACATGCATATTAGATCGTTTTTTAGTGAAATATAATCCCTCCAGAAAGGCAGGAAAAGCCCTGTAATTTGCTTTAAAACTAAATATGTTTCTAAATACTTTAAAACTAAATATGTTCCCTAAAACGGTGACAGAGCTACAGACCCATGACAGCCTTACACAGGTAGCCAGCAGCTATGACCAGCACTACTTGTGCAGTTAATAAAAGGACAGGTAATGTTTGTCGCGCTGTTGCACACACAGCACGCTCGTTTGTTTCAGTTCGTCAGTTGCAACAAGACAGCTTACCAACGTGTACAAAATAAGCTAATACTCCTGGGTGCTATACACTACAGTGTACGCTGTACACCTACTTACTGGTTTTGTCGCATCAGTCTGTGTCTCTGAGTTAACTTGTGTTTCTCCTACAGCTACGGACCGGAAAAAATGCGCGTGCTCTTTGTGAGCTCGTTCCCGGCTCGTAACGAGCGCGTTCTGCCGTTAAGGGCGATCATTGGTTAAATGTGATCATGTGACTGATGCAAGCTAGATCCTTTTATTTAGCAAAATTGTGATTAATAGTTAAATATTATTGTTGAGGGGCACAGACAAGACTCCGCACGCACACACACATTAAAAAAAAAAATATATATATATATTTTTTTTTTAATAGTTGCCTCAACAAAAGGGCACCTTGGGCACCCATCAGGAAAGGGGCGGGTGCTCAAGCCCCTCTAGCCCCCCCACCTCTGCACGTGCCTGATCAGAACATTATTTAATCTTACATTTTTTTATTTTTTCCCTTGGGGGGGGGGGGATTCCCGCGTACCACTAGAGGGAGCCCATGTACCATGGTTTTAGAATGACAGACTGGATGAATGAATAGAGCAGCGACAGGAAGGAGACACTGGGGAGGATTTTTCTCAAAGAGGAGACACCAAATCACAGCTGACTTCATTCAAGCGCCTTGAGGCGACTTTTGTTGTGATTTGGCGCTATATAAATAAAATAGAATTGAATTGAATTCATTCTTTAGCAATGGATGATTTCATCATCCTCAGTAACTAGACTCAGGTGAACGGGTAATAACTGAATAGATACAAATGGGTAACAGTATGAAATCATAACATCTGCCTTGCACTTTAATGACTTGTGTGTGTGTGTGTGTGTGTGTGTGTGTGTGTGTGTGTGTGTGTGTGTGTGTGTGTGTGTGTGTATAGAGGGCGACAGAATCAATTATTAGCCAACTATTTACAGTAAACATATTTACTTACTATACCATTTTAGATTAACTACAACAACTGTAGTGTACTTGGTTCAAAGGTTCAAAGACAAAGTAATTTCAATTAAGCTTTAATTAGTGTAAACTGGTAGATAAAATAATACAAAGTGTGGAGAAAAATAAATCAGATTTTGGTTTGTGTGCTACAGGAAAAAAAAACAACTCATAATAATAATAAAATAAACCAAACACCTAAACAGTTTGACTGATTTGTACAAGTGACTTTCGCAGCACCTTATCTTCCCTCACACCCAACATTTCTGTTCATTTTTGCTGTGTGGAAAGGGAAATCAATCTGAAAACCCCAAATTGATATTTATAATTTTGTTCACTATTATGACAGGACTTAATAACAGCTCAGTATTAACATGATAATACTGCTGTAATGTCTAAACGTTGCAATACTCACATAATAGCATGAGAAATACCAAGATATAAACCAAGTAATAGCTTGTATCAACAATTGTTATGGCTGAAACATATTAGACTAAAATGTGAAAGAAGGGGCCAAAAACTATGGGCATGGGTAACATACAAAGATGCCTATGAGGCAAAACTAGTTATTAATAGTTTAATATTACCCTGCTATAAGAATTATTAATACTGAGCTATTGCTTGCTTTTTTACCACAGTGCATCTTGATCCCCATGTGACC